>NW_027521809.1:0-50805 GCF_052094955.1 Ictidomys tridecemlineatus | reverse complement strand
CGAGTTGCCTGAAATCTCAGCCAACATTTTTTCACCCAATCTTGATGATTCTTTCAGGTAATGATCAGTACACGAAAACCACTTGGATCACCAAATTTCGTTCTTCTAGGTTAAACCGTTCGTTTGCAGTAACCATTTTCATTTTTAGGTTTCACTGTTTTCTCCTATAGGAATACATGTATTTGGAACCCTAAATCAAACACGGTTTTTGCTAGCTCTTTGAAACTTGACACAATAAAGCAGTTTCAAGTTCTATCTCTATGGTTTGTTTGCTGTTGATGTAGCCCTAAGCAGAGACTGGCGAAAATCACTTACATGGAAAGGGGTTGCCAAGCTTCCAAAAAACTACGAGTTGCCTTAAATCTCAGCCAAAATTTTTTCACCCAATCTTGATGATTCTTTTCGGTAATGATCAGTACACCAAAACCACTTTGCTCACCAAATTTCGTTCTTCTAGGTTAAACCGTTCGTTTGCAGTAACCGTTTTCATTTTTAGGTTTCACTCTGTTTTCTCCATTAGGGATACATGTATTTGGAACTCTAAATCAAACACGGTTTGTGCTAGCTCTTTGAAACTTGACACAATAAAGCAGTTTCAAGTTCTATCTCTATGGTTTGTTTGCTGTTGATGAAGCCCTAAGCAGAGACTGGCAAAAATCACTTTCATGGAAAGGAGTTGCCAAGCTTCCAAAAAACTACGAGTTGCCTGAAATCTCAGCCAACATTTTTTCACCCAATCTTGATGATTCTTTCAGGTAATGATCAGTACACCAAAACCACTTGGCTCACCAAATTTCGTTCTTCTAGGTTAAGCCGTTCGTTGGCAGTAACTGTTTTCATTTTTAGGTTTCACTCTGTTTTCTCCTATAGGGATACATGTATTTGGAACTCTAAATGAAACACGGTTTGTGCTAGCTCTTTGAAACTTGACACAATAAATAAGTTTCAAGTTCTATCTCTATGGTTTGTTTGCTGTTGATGTAGCCCTAAGCAGAGACTGTCGAAAATCACTTTCATGGAAAGGGGTTGCCAAGCTTCCAAAAAACTACGAGTTGCCTGAAATCTCAGCCAACATTTATTAACGCAATCTTGATGATTCTTTCAGGTAATGATCAGTACACCAAAACCACTTGGCTCACCAAATTTCGTTCTTCTAGATTAAACCGTTCGTTTGCAGTAACCATTTTCATTTTTAGGTTTCACTGTTTTCTCCTATAGGGATACATGTATTTGGAACCCTAAATCAAACACGGTTTTTGCTAGCTCTTTGAAACTTGACACAATAAAGCAGTTTCAAGTTCTATCTCTATGGTTTGTTTGCTGTTGATGTAGCCCTAAGCAGAGACTGGCGAAAATCACTTTCATGGAAAGGGGTTGCCAAGCCTCCAAAAAACTACGAGTTGCCTGAAATCTCAGCAAACATTTTTTCACCCAATCTTGATGATTCTTTCCGGTAATGATAGGTACACCAAAACCACTTGGCTCACCAAATTTCATTCTTCTAGGTTAAACAGTTCGTTTGCAGTAACCGTTTACATTTTTAGGTTTCACTCTGTTTTCTCCTATAGGGATACATGTATTTGGAACTCTAAATCAAACACGGTTTGTGCTAGCTCTTTGAAACTTGACACAATAAAGAAGTTTCAAGTTCCATCTCTATGGTTTGTTTGCTGTTGATGTAGCCCTAAGCAGAGACTGGCGAAAATCACTTTCATGGAAAGGGGTTGCCAAGCTTCCAATAAACGACGAGTTGCCTGAAATCTCAGCAAATATTTTTTCACCCAATCTTGATTCTTTCAGGTAATGAACTGTACACCAAAACTACTAAGCTCACCAAGTTTCGTTCTTCTGGGTAAAACCGTTCGTTTGCAGTAACCGTTTACATTTTCAAGTTTCACTCTGTTTTCTCCTATAGGGATACATGTATTTGAAACTCTAAATCAAACAGGGTTTGTTCTAGCTCTTTGAAACTTGACACAATAAAGCAGTTTCAAGTTCTATCTCTATGGTTTGTTTGCTGTTGATGTAGCCCTAAGCAGAGACTGGCGAAAATCACTTACATGGAAAGGGGTTGCCAAGCTTCCAAAAAACTACGAGTTGCCTGAAATCTCAGCCAAAATTTTTTCACCCAATCTTGATGATTCTTTTCGGTAATGATCAGTACACCAAAACCACTTTGCTCACCAAATTTCGTTCTTCTAGGTTAAACCGTTCGTTTGCAGTAACCGTTTTCATTTTTAGGTTTCACTCTGTTTTCTCCATTAGGGATACATGTATTTGGAACTCTAAATCAAACACGGTTTGTGCTAGCTCTTTGAAACTTGACACAATAAAGCAGTTTCAAGTTCTATCTCTATGGTTTGTTTGCTGTTGATGAAGCCCTAAGCAGAGACTGGCAAAAATCACTTTCATGGAAAGGAGTTGCCAAGCTTCCAAAAAACTACGAGTTGCCTGAAATCTCAGCCAACATTTTTTCACCCAATCTTGATGATTCTTTCAGGTAATGATCAGTACACCAAAACCACTTGGCTCACCAAATTTCGTTCTTCTAGGTTAAGCCGTTCGTTGGCAGTAACTGTTTTCATTTTTAGGTTTCACTCTGTTTTCTCCTATAGGGATACATGTATTTGGAACTCTAAATGAAACACGGTTTGTGCTAGCTCTTTGAAACTTGACACAATAAAGAAGTTTCAAGTTCTATCTCTATGGTTTGTTTGCTGTTGATGTAGCCCTAAGCAGAGACTGTCGAAAATCACTTTCATGGAAAGGGGTTGCCAAGCTTCCAAAAAACTACGAGTTGCCTGAAATCTCAGCCAACATTTATTAACCCAATCTTGATGATTCTTTCAGGTAATGATCAGTACACCAAAACCACTTGGCTCACCAAATTTCGTTCTTCTAGATTAAACCGTTCGTTTGCAGTAACCATTTTCATTTTTAGGTTTCACTGTTTTCTCCTATAGGGATACATGTATTTGGAACCCTAAATCAAACACGGTTTTTGCTAGCTCTTTGAAACTTGACACAATAAAGCAGTTTCAAGTTCTATCTCTATGGTTTGTTTGCGGTTGATGTAGCCCTAAGCAGAGACTGGCGAAAATCACTTTCATGGAAAGGGGTTGCCAAGCCTCCAAAAAACTACGAGTTGCCTGAAATCTCAGCAAACATTTTTTCACCCAATCTTGATGATTCTTTCCGGTAATGATAGGTACACCAAAACCACTTGGCTCACCAAATTTCGTTCTTCTAGGTTAAACAGTTCGTTTGCAGTAACCGTTTACATTTTTAGGTTTCACTCTGTTTTCTCCTATAGGGATACATGTATTTGGAACTCTAAATCAAACACGGTTTGTGCTAGCTCTTTGAAACTTGACACAATAAAGAAGTTTCAAGTTCTATCTCTATGGTTTGTTTGCTGTTGATGTAGCCCTAAGCAGAGACTGGCGAAAATCACTTTCATGGAAAGGGGTTGCCAAGCTTCCAATAAACGACGAGTTGCCTGAAATCTCAGCAAATATTTTTTCACCCAATCTTGATGATTCTTTCAGGTAATGAACTGTACACCAAAACTACTAAGCTCACCAAGTTTCGTTCTTCTGGGTAAAACCGTTCGTTTGCAGTAACCGTTTACATTTTCAAGTTTCACTCTGTTTTCTCCTATAGGGATACATGTATTTGAAACTCTAAATCAAACAGGGTTTGTTCTAGCTCTTTGAAACTTGACACAATAAAGCAGTTTCAAGTTCTATCTCTATGGTTTGTTTGCTGTTGATGTAGCCCTAAGCAGAGACTGGCGAAAATCACTTTCATGGAAAGGGGTTGCCAAGCTTCCAAAAAACTACGAGTTGCCTGAAATCACAGCAAACATTTTTTCACCCAATCTTGATGATTCCTTCAGGTAATGATCAGTACACCAAAACCACTTGGCTCACCAAATTTCGTTCTTCTAGATTAAACCGTTCGTTTGCAGTAACCATTTTCATTTTTAGGTTTCACTGTTTTCTCCTAAAGGGATACATGTATTTGGAACCCTAAATCAAACACGGTTTTTGCTAGCTCTTTGAAACTTGACACAATAAAGCAGTTTCAAGTTCTATCTCTATGTTTTGTTTGCTGTTGATGTAGCCCTAAGCAGAGACTGGCGAAAATCACTTTCATGGAAAGGGGTTGCCAAGCCTCCAAAAAACTACGAGTTGCCTGAAATCTCAGCAAACATTTTTTCACCCAATCTTGATGATTCTTTCCGGTAATGATAGGTACACCAAAACCACTTGGCTCACCAAATTTCGTTCTTCTAGGTTAAACAGTTCGTTTGCAGTAACCGTTTACATTTTTAGGTTTCACTCTGTTTTCTCCTATAGGGATACATGTATTTGGAACTCTAAATCAAACACGGTTTGTGCTAGCTCTTTGAAACTTGACACAATAAAGAAGTTTCAAGTTCTATCTCTATGGTTTGTTTGCTGTTGATGTAGCCCTAAGCAGAGACTGGCGAAAATCACTTTCATGGAAAGGGGTTGCCAAGCTTCCAATAAACGACGAGTTGCCTGAAATCTCAGCAAATATTTTTTCACCCAATCTTGATGATTCTTTCAGGTAATGAACTGTACACCAAAACTACTAAGCTCACCAAGTTTCGTTCTTCTGGGTAAAACCGTTCGTTTGCAGTAACCGTTTTCATTTTCAAGTTTCACTCTGTTTTCTCCTATAGGGATACATGTATTTGAAACTCTAAATCAAACAGGGTTTGTTCTAGCTCTTTGAAACTTGACACAATAAAGCAGTTTCAAGTTCTATCTCTATGGTTTGTTTGCTGTTGATGTAGCCCTAAGCAGAGACTGGCGAAAATCACTTTCATGGAAAGGGGTTGCCAAGCTTCCAAAAAACTACGAGTTGCCTGAAATCACAGCAAACATTTTTTCACCCAATCTTGATGATTCTTTCCGGTAATGATAGGTACACCAAAACCACTTGGCTCACCAAATTTCGTTCTTCTAGGTTAAACAGTTCGTTTGCAGTAACCGTTTACATTTTTAGGTTTCACTCTGTTTTCTCCTATAGGGATACATGTATTTGGAACTCTAAATCAAACACGGTTTGTGCTAGCTCTTTGAAACTTGACACAATAAAGAAGTTTCAAGTTCTATCTCTATGGTTTGTTTGCTGTTGATGTAGCCCTAAGCAGAGACTGGCGAAAATCACTTTCATGGAAAGGGGTTGCCAAGCTTCCTAAAAACTACGAGTTGCCTGAAATCTCAGCCAACATTTTTTCACCCAATCTTGATGATTCTTTCAGGTAATGATCAGTACACGAAAACCACTTGGATCACCAAATTTCGTTCTTCTAGGTTAAACCGTTCGTTTGCAGTAACCATTTTCATTTTTAGGTTTCACTGTTTTCTCCTATAGGAATACATGTATTTGGAACCCTAAATCAAACACGGTTTTTGCTAGCTCTTTGAAACTTGACCCAATAAAGCAGTTTCAAGTTCTGTCTCTATGGTTTGTTTGCTGTTGATGTAGCCCTAAGCAGAGACTGGCGAAAATCACTTTCATGGAAAGGGGTTGCCAAGCTTCCAAAAAACTACGAGTTGCCTTAAATCTCAGCCAAAATTTTTTCACCCAATCTTGATGATTCTTTTCGGTAATGATCAGTACACCAAAACCACTTGGCTCACCAAATTTCGTTCTTCTAGGTTAAACCGTTCGTTTGCAGTAACCGTTTTCATTTTTAGGTTTCTCTCTGTTTTCTCCAATAGGGATACATGTATTTGGAACTCTAAATCAAACACGGTTTGTGCTAGCTCTTTGAAACTTGACACAATAAAGCAGTTTCAAGTTCTATCTCTATGGTTTGTTTGCTGTTGATGAAGCCCTAAGCAGAGACTGGCAAAAATCACTTTCATGGAAAGGGGTTGCCAAGCTTCCAAAAAACTACGAGTTGCCTGAAATCTCAGCAAACATTTTTTCACCCAATCTTGATGATTCTTTCAGGTAATGATCAGTACACCAAAACCACTTGGCTCACCAAATTTCGTTCTTCTAGGTTAAGCCGTTCGTTGGCAGTAACTGTTTTCATTTTTAGGTTTCACTCTGTTTTCTCCTATAGGGATACATGTATTTGGAACTCTAAATGAAACACGGTTTGTGCTAGCTCTTCGAAACTTGACACAATAAAGCAGTTTCAAGTTCTATCTCTATGGTTTGTTTGCTGTTGATGTAGCCCTAAGCAGAGACTGTCGAAAATCACTTTCATGGAAAGGGGTTGCCAAGCTTCCAAAAAACTACGAGTTGCCTGAAATCTCAGCCAACATTTATTAACCCAATCTTGATGATTCTTTCAGGTAATGATCAGTACACCAAAACCACTTGGCTCACCAAATTTCGTTCTTCTAGATTAAACCGTTCGTTTGCAGTAACCATTTTCATTTTTAGGTTTCACTGTTTTTACCTATAGGGATACATGTATTTGGAACCCTAAATCAAACACGGTTTTTGCTAGCTCTTTGAAACTTGACACAATAAAGCAGTTTCAAGTTCTATCTCTATGGTTTGTTTGCTGTTGATGTAGCCCTCAGCAGAGACTGGCGAAAATCACTTTCATGGAAAGGGGTTGCCAAGCCTCCAAAAAACTACGAGTTGCCTGAAATCTCAGCAAACATTTTTTCACCCAATCTTGATGATACTTTCCGGTAATGATAGGTACACCAAAACCACTTGGCTCACCAAATTTCGTTCTTCTAGGTTAAACAGTTCGTTTGCAGTAACCGTTTACATTTTTAGGTTTCACTCTGTTTTCTCCTATAGGGATACATGTATTTGGAACTCTAAATCAAACTCGGTTTGTGCTAGCTCTTTGAAACTTGACACAATAAAGAAGTTTCAAGTTCTATCTCTATGGTTTGTTTGCTGTTGATGTAGCCCTAAGCAGAGACTGGCGAAAATCACTTTCATGGAAAGGGGTTGCCAAGCTTCCTAAAAACTACGAGTTGCCTGAAATCTCAGGCAAAATTTTTTCACCCAATCTTGATGATTCTTTCAGGTAATGATCAGTACACGAAAACCACTTGGATCACCAAATTTCGTTCTTCTAGGTTAAACCGTTCGTTTGCAGTAACCATTTTCATTTTTAGGTTTCACTGTTTTCTCCTATAGGAATACATGTATTTGGAACCCTCAATCAAACACGGTTTGTGCTAGCTCTTTGAAACTTGACACAATAAAGCAGTTTCAAGTTCTATCTCTATGGTTTGTTTGCTGTTGATGTAGCCCTAAGCAGAGACTGTCGAAAATCACTTTCATGGAAAGGGGTTGCCAAGCTTCCAAAAAACTACGAGTTGCCTGAAATCTCAGCCAACATTTATTAACCCAATCTTGATGATTCTTTCAGGTAATGATTAGTACACCAAAACCACTTGGCTCACCAAATTTCGTTCTTCTAGATTAAACCGTTCGTTTGCAGTAACCATTTTCATTTTTAGGTTTCACTGTTTTCTCCTATAGGGATACATGTATTTGGAACCCTAAATCATACACGGTTTTTGCTAGCTCTTTGAAACTTGACACAATAAAGCAGTTTCAAGTTCTATCTCTATGGTTTGTTTGCTGTTGATGTAGCCCTAAGCAGAGACTGGCGAAAATCACTTTCATGGAAAGGGGTTGCCAAGCCTCCAAAAAACTACGAGTTGCCTGAAATCTCAGCAAACATTTTTTCACCCAATCTTGATGATTCTTTCCGGTAATGATAGGTACACCAAAACCACTTGGCTCACCAAATTTCGTTCTTCTAGGTTAAACAGTTCGTTTGCAGTAACCGTTTACATTTTTAGGTTTCACTCTGTTTTCTCCTATAGGGATACATGTATTTGGAACTCTAAATCAAACACGGTTTGTGCTAGCTCTTTGAAACTTGACACAATAAAGAAGTTTCAAGTTCTATCTCTATGGTTTGTTTGCTGTTGATGTAGCCCTAAGCAGAGACTGGCGAAAATCACTTTCATGGAAAGGGGTTGCCAAGCTTCCAAAAAACTACGAGTTGCCTGAAATCTCAGCCAACATTTTTTCACCCAATCTTGATGATTCTTTCAGGTAATGATCAGTACACCAAAACCACTTGGATCACCAAATGTCGTTCTTCTTGGTTAAACAGTTCGTTTGCCGTAACCGTTTTCATTTTTAGGTTTCACTCTGTTTTCTCCTATAGGGATACATGTATTTGGAACTGTAAATCAAACACGGTTTGTGCTAGCTCTTTGAAACTTGACACAATAAAGAAGTTTCAAGTTCTATCTCTATGGTTTGTTTGCTGTTGATGTAGCCCTAAGCAGAGACTGGCGAAAATCACTTTCATGGAAAGGGGTTGCCAAGCTTCCTAAAAACTACGAGTTGCCTGAAATCTCAGCCAACATTTTTTCACCCAATCTTTATGATTCTTTCAGGTAATGATCAGTACACGAAAACCACTTGGATCACCAAATTTCGTTCTTCTAGGTTAAACCGTTCGTTTGCAGTAACCATTTTCATTTTTAGGTTTCACTGTTTTCTCCTATAGGCATACATGTATTTGGAACCCTAAATCAAACACGGTTTTTGCTAGCTCTTTGAAACTTGACACAATAAAGCAGTTTCAAGTTCTATCTCTATGGTTTGTTTGCTGTTGATGTAGCCCTAAGCAGAGACTGGCGAAAATCACTTTCATGGAAAGGAGTGCCAAGCTTCCAAAAAACTATGAGTTGCCTGAAATCTCAGCAAACATTTTTTCACCCAATCTTGATGATTCTTTCAGGTAATGATGAGTACACAAAAACCACTTGGCTAACCAAATTTCGTTCTTCTAGGTTAAACCGTTCGTTTGCAGTAACCATTTTCATTTTTAGGTTTCACTGTTTTCTCCTATAGGCATACATGTATTTGGAACCCCAAATCAAACACGGTTTTGCTAGCTCTTTGAAACTTGACACAATAAAGCAGTTTCAAGTTCTATCTCTATGTTTTGTTTGCTGTTGATGTAGCCCTAAGCAGAGACTGGCGAAAATCACTTTCATGGAAAGGGGTTGCCAAGCCTCCAAAAACTACGAGTTGCCTGAAATCTCAGCAAACATTTTTTCACCAATCTTGATGATTCTTTCCGGTAATGATAGGTACACCAAAATCACTTGGCTCACCAAATTTCGTTCTTCTAGGTTAAACAGTTCGTTTGCAGTAACCGTTTACATTTTTAGGTTTCACTCTGTTTTCTCCTATAGGGATACATGTATTTGGAACTCTAAATCAAACACGGTTTGTGCTAGCTCTTTGAAACTTGACACAATAAAGAAGTTTCAAGTTCTATCTCTATGGTTTGTTTGCTGTTGATGTAGCCCTAAGCAGAGACTGGCGAAAATCACTTTCATGGAAAGGGGTTGCCAAGCTTCCTAAAAACTACGAGTTGCCTGAAATGTCAGCCAACATTTTTTCACCCAATCTTGATGATTCTTTCAGGTAATGATCAGTACACGAAAACCACTTGGATCACCAAATTTCGTTCTTCTAGGTTAAACCGTTCGTTTGCAGTAACCATTTTCATTTTTAGGTTTCACTGTTTTCTCCTATACGAATACATGTATTTGGAACCCTAAATCAAACACGGTTTTTGCTAGCTCTTTGAAACTTGACACAATAAAGCAGTTTCAAGTTCTATCTCTATGGTTTGTTTGCTGTTGATGTAGCCCTAAGCAGAGACTGGCGAAAATCACTTTCATGGAAAGGGGTTGCCAAGCTTCCAAAAAACTACGAGTTGCCTGAAATCTCAGCAAACATTTTTTCACCCAATCTTGATGATTCTTTTCGGTAAAGATCAGTACACCAAAACCACTTGGCTCACCAAATTTCGTTCTTCTAGGTTAAACCGTTCGTTTGCAGTAACCGTTTTCATTTTTAGGTTTCACTCTGTTTTCTCCTATAGGGATACATGTATTTGGAACTCTAAATCAAACACGGTTTGTGCTAGCTCTTTGAAACTTGACACAATAAAGCAGTTTCAAGTTCTATCTGTATGGTTTGTTTGCTGTTGATGAAGCCCTAAGCAGAGACTGGCAAGAATCACTTTCATGGAAAGGGGTTGCCAAGCTTCCAAAAAACTAAGAGTTGCCTGAAATCTCAGCCAACATTTTTTCACCCAATCTTGATGATTCTTTCAGGTAATGATCAGTACACCAAAACCACTTGGCTCACCAAATTTCGTTCTTCTAGGTTAAGCCGTTCGTTGGCAGTAACTGTTTTCATTTTTAGGTTTCACTCTGTTTTCTCCTATAGGGATACATGTATTTGGAACTCTAAATGAAACACGTTTTGTGCTAGATCTTTGAAACTTGACACAATAAAGCAGTTTCAAGTTCTATCTCTATGGTTTGTTTGCTGTTGATGTAGCCCTAAGCAGAGACTGTCGAAAATCACTTTCATGGAAAGGGGTTGCCAAGCTTCCAAAAAACTATGAGTTGCCTGAAATCTCAGCAAACATTTTTTCACCCAATCTTGATGATTCTTTCAGGTAATGATGAGTACACAAAAACCACTTGGCTAACCAAATTTCGTTCTTCTAGGTTAAACCGTTCGTTTGCAGTAACCATTTTCATTTTTAGGTTTCACTGTTTTCTCCTATAGGCATACATGTATTTGGAACCCTAAATCAAACACGGTTTTTGCTAGCTCTTTGAAACTTGACACAATAAAGCAGTTTCAAGTTCTATCTCTATGTTTTGTTTGCTGTTGATGTAGCCCTAAGCAGAGACTGGCGAAAATCACTTTCATGGAAAGGGGTTGCCAAGCCTCCAAAAAACTACGAGTTGCCTGAAATCTCAGCAAACATTTTTTCACCCAATCTTGATGATTCTTTCCGGTAATGATAGGTACACCAAAACCACTTGGCTCACCAAATTTCGTTCTTCTAGGTTAAACAGTTCGTTTGCAGTAACCGTTTACATTTTTAGGTTTCACTCTGTTTTCTCCTATAGGGATACATGTATTTGGAACTCTAAATCAAACACGGTTTGTGCTAGCTCTTTGAAACTTGACACAATAAAGAAGTTTCAAGTTCTATCTCTATGGTTTGTTTGCTGTTGATGTAGCCCTAAGCAGAGACTGGCGAAAATCACTTTCATGGAAAGGGGTTGCCAAGCTTCCTAAAAACTACGAGTTGCCTGAAATGTCAGCCAACATTTTTTCACCCAATCTTGATGATTCTTTCAGGTAATGATCAGTACACGAAAACCACTTGGATCACCAAATTTCGTTCTTCTAGTTTAAACCGTTCGTTTGCAGTAACCATTTTCATTTTTAGGTTTCACTGCTTTCTCCTATACGAATACATGTATTTGGAACCCTAAATCAAACACGGTTTTTGCTAGCTCTTTGAAACTTGACACAATAAAGCAGTTTCAAGTTCTATCTCTATGGTTTGTTTGCTGTTGATGTAGCCCTAAGCAGAGACTGGCGAAAATCACTTTCATGGAAAGGGGTTGCCAAGCTTCCAAAAAACTACGAGTTGCCTTAAATCACAGCCAAAATTTTTTCACCCAATCTTGATGATTCTTTTCGGTAATGATCAGTACACCAAAACCACTTGGCTCACCAAATTTCGTTCTTCTAGGTTAAACCGTTCGTTTGCAGTAACCGTTTTCATTTTTAGGTTTCACTCTGTTTTCTCCTATAGGGATACATGTATTTGGAACTCTAAATCAAACACGGTTTGTGCTAGCTCTTTGAAACTTGACACAATAAAGCAGTTTCAAGTTCTATCTGTATGGTTTGTTTGCTGTTGATGAAGCCCTAAGCAGAGACTGGCAAGAATCACTTTCATGGAAAGGGGTTGCCAAGCTTCCAAAAAACTAAGAGTTGCCTGAAATCTCAGCCAACATTTTTTCACCCAATCTTGATGATTCTTTCAGGTAATGATCAGTACACCAAAACCACTTGGCTCACCAAATTTCGTTCTTCTAGGTTAAGCCGTTCGTTGGCAGTAACTGTTTTCATTTTTAGGTTTCACTCTGTTTTCTCCTATAGGGATACATGTATTTGGAACTCTAAATGAAACACGTTTTGTGCTAGATCTTTGAAACTTGACACAATAAAGCAGTTTCAAGTTCTATCTCTATGGTTTGTTTGCTGTTGATGTAGCCCTAAGCAGAGACTGTCGAAAATCACTTTCATGGAAAGGGGTTGCCAAGCTTCCAAAAAACTATGAGTTGCCTGAAATCTCAGCAAACATTTTTTCACCCAATCTTGATGATTCTTTCAGGTAATGATCAGTACACCAAAACCACTTGGCTGACCAAATTTCGTTCTTCTAGGTTAAACCGTTCTTTTGCAGTAACCATTTTCATTTTTAGGTTTCACTCTGTTTTCTCCTATAGGGATACATGTATTTGGAACCCTAAATCAAACACGGTTTGTGCTAGCTCTTTGAAACTTGACAAAATAAAGCAGTTTCAAGTTCTATCTCTATGCTTTGTTTGCTGTTGATGTAGCCCTATGCAGAGACTGGCGAAAATCATTTTCATGGAAAGGGGTTGCCAAGCTTCCAGAAAACTACGAGTTGCCTGAAATCTCAGCCAACATTTTTTCACCCAATCTTGATAATTCGTTCAGGTAATGATCAGTACACCAAAACCACTTGGCTCACCAAATTTCGTTCTTCTAGGTTTAACCTTTCGTTTGCAGTAACCGTTTTCATTTTTAGGTTTCAATCTGTTTTCTCCTATAGGGATAGATGTATTTGGAACTCTATATCGAACACAGTTTGTGGTAGCTCTTTGAAACTTGACACAATAAAGCAGTTTCAAGTTCTATCTCTATGCTTTGTTTGCTGTTGATGTAGCCCTAAGCAAAGACTGGCGAAAATCACTTTAATGGAAAGGGGCTGCCAAGCTTCCTAAAAACTACGAGTTGCCTGAAATCTCAGCCAACATTTTTTCACTCAATCTTGATGATTCTTTCAGGTAATGATCAGTACACCAAAACCACTTGGCTCACCAAATTTCGTTCTTCTAGGTTAAACCGTTCTTTTGCAGTAACCATTTTCATTTTTAGGTTTCACTCTGTTTTCTCCTATAGGGATACATGTATTTGGAACTCTAAATCAAACACGGTTTGTGCTAGCTCTTTGAAACTTGACACAATAAAGCAGTTTCAAGTTCTATCTCTATGCTTTGTTTGCTGTTGATGTAGCCCTATGCAGAGACTGGCGAAAATCACTTTCATGGAAAGGGGTTACCAAGCTTCCAAAAAACTACGAGTTGCCTGAAATCTCAGCCAACATTTTTTCACCAAATCTTGGTGATTGTTTCAGGTAATGATAAGTACACCAAAACCACTTGGCTTAACAAATTTCGTTCTTCTAGGTTAAACCGTTCTTTTGCAGTAACCGTTTTCATTTTTAGGTTTCACTGTGTTTTCTCCTACAGGGATACATGTATTTGGAACTCTAAATCTAACACGGTTTGTGCTAGCTCTTTGAAACTTGACACAATAAAGCAGTTTCAAGTTCTATCTCTATGCTTTGTTTGCTGTTGATGTAGCCCTATGCAGAGACTGGCGAAAATCATTTTCATGGAAAGGGGTTGCCAAGCTTCCAAAAAACTACGAGTTTCCTGAAATCTCAGCCAACATTTTTTCACCCAATCTTGATGTTTTTTTCAGGTAATGATCAGTACACCAAAACCACTTGGCTCACCAAATTTCGTTCTTCTAGGTTAAGCCGTTCGTTGGCAGTAACTGTTTTCATTTTTAGGTTTCACTCTGTTTTCTCCTATAGGGATACATGTATTTGGAAGTCTAAATCAAACACGGTTTGTGCTAGCTCTTTGAAACTTGACACAATAAAGCAGTTTCAAGTTCTATCTCTATGGTTTGTTTGCTGTTGATGAAGCCCTAAGCAGAGACTGGCAAAAATCACTTTCATGGAAAGGGGTTGCCAAGCTTCCAAAAAACTACGAGTTCCCTGAAATCTCAGGCAACATTTTTTCACCCAATCTTGATGATTCTGTCAGGTAATGATCAGTACACCAAAACCACTTGGATCACCAAATTTCGTTCTTCTAGGTTAAACCGTTCGTTTGCACTAACCGTTTTCATTTTTAGGTTTCACTCTGTTTTCTCCTATAGGGATACATGTATTTGGAACTCTAAATCAAACACGGTTTGTGCTAGCTCTTTGAAACTTGACACAATAAAGCAGTTTCAAGTTCTATCTCTATGGTTTGTTTGCTGTTGATGTAGCCCTAAGCAGAGACTGTCGAAAATCACTTTCACGGAAAGGGGTTGCCAAGCTTCCAAAAAACTATGAGTTGCCTGAAATCTCAGCAAACATTTTTTCACCCAATCTTGATGATTCTTTCAGGTAATAATGAGTACACAAAAACCACTTGGCTAACCAAATTTCGTTCTTCTATGTTAAACCGTTCGTTTGCAGTAACCATTTTCATTTTTAGGTTTCACTGTTTTCTCCTATAGGCATACATATATTTGGAAGCCTAAATCAAACACGGTTTTTGCTAGCTCTTTGAAACTTGACACAATAAAGCAGTTTCAAGTTCTATCTCTATGATTGGTTTGCTGTTGATGTAGCCCTAAGCATAGACTGGCGAAAATCACTTTCATGGAAAGGGGTTGCCAAGCCTCCAAAAAACTACGAGTTGCCTGAAATCTCAGCAAACATTTTTTCACCCAATCTTAATGATTCTTGCCGGTAATGATAGGTACACCAAAACCACTTGGCTCACCAAATTTCGTTCTTCTAGGTTAAACCGTTCGTTTGCAGTAACCATTTTCATTTTTAGGTTTCACTGTTTTCTCCTATAGGAATACATGTATTTGGAACTCTAAATCAAACACGGTTAGTGCTAGCTCTTTGAAACTTGACACAATAAACCAGTTTCAAGTTCTATCTCTATGGTTTGTTTGCTGTTGATGTAGCCCTAAGCAGAGACTGGCGAAAATTACTTTCATGGAAAGGGGTAGCCAAGCTTCCAAAAAACTACGAGTTGCCTGAAATGTCAGCCAACATTTTTTCACCCAATCTTGATGATTCTTTTAGGTAATGATCAGTACACGAAAACCACTTGGATCACCAAATTTCGTTCTTCTAGGTTAAACCGTTCGTTTGCAGTAACCATTTTAATTTTTAGGTTTCACTGTTTTCTCCTATAGGAATACATGTATTTGGAAACCTAAATCAAACACGGTTTTTGCTAGCTCTTTGAAACTTGACACAATAAAGCAGTTTCAAGTTCTATCTCTATGGTTTGTTTGCTGTTGATGTAGCCCTAAGCAGAGACTGGCGAAAATTACTTTCATGGAAAGGGGTAGCCAAGCTTCCAAAAAACTATGAGTTGCCTGAAATCTCAGCCAACATTTTTTCACCCAATCTTGATAATTCGTTCAGGTAATGATCAGTACACCAAAACCACTTGGCTCACCAAATTTCGTTCTTCTAGGTTTAACCTTTCGTTTGCAGTAACCGTTTTCATTTTTAGGTTTCAATCTGTTTTCTCCTATAGGGATAGATGTATTTGGAACTCTATATCGAACACAGTTTGTGGTAGCTCTTTGAAACTTGACACAATAAAGCAGTTTCAAGTTCTATCTCTATGCTTTGTTTGCTGTTGATGTAGCCCTAAGCAAAGACTGGCGAAAATCACTTTAATGGAAAGGGGCTGCCAAGCTTCCTAAAAACTACGAGTTGCCTGAAATCTCAGCCAACATTTTTTCACCAAATCTTGATGATTCTTTCAGGTAATGATCAGTACACCAAAACCACTTGGCTCACCAAATTTCGTTCTTCTAGGTTAAACCGTTCTTTTGCAGTAACCATTTTCATTTTTAGGTTTCACTCTGTTTTCTCCTATAGGGATACATGTATTTGGAACTCTAAATCAAACACGGTTTGTGCTAGCTCTTTGAAACTTGACACAATAAAGCAGTTTCAAGTTCTATCTCTATGCTTTGTTTGCTGTTGATGTAGCCCTATGCAGAGACTGGCGAAAATCACTTTCATGGAAAGGGGTTACCAAGCTTCCAAAAAACTACGAGTTGCCTGAAATCTCAGCCAACATTTTCTCACCCAATCTTGATGATTCTTTCAGGTAATGATCAGTACACCAAAACCACTTGGATCACCAAATTTCGTTCTTCTAGGTTAAACCGTTCGTTTGCAGTAACCGTTTTCATTTTTAGGTTTCACTCTGTTTTCTCCTATAGGGATACATGTATTTGGAACTCTAAAACAAACACGGTTTGTGCTAGCTCTTTGAAACTTGACACAATAAAGAAGTTTCAAGTTCTATCTCTATGGTTTGTTTGCTGTTGATGTAGCCCTAAGCAAAGACTGGCGAAAATCACTTTAATGGAAAGGGGTTCCCAAGCTTCCAAAAAACTACGAGTTGCCTTAAATCTCAGCCAAAATTTTTTCACCCAATCTTGATGATTCTTTTCGGTAATGATCAGTACACCAAAACCACTTGGCTCACCAAATTTCGTTCTTCTAGGTTAAACCGTTCGTTTGCAGTAACCGTTTTCATTTTTAGGTTTCACTCTGTTTTCTCCTATAGGAATACATGTATTTGGAACCCTAAATCAAACACGGTTTTTGCTAGCTCTTTGAAACTTGACACAATAAAGCAGTTTCAAGTTCTATCTCTATGGTTTGTTTGCTGTTGATGTAGCCCTAAGCAGAGACTGGCGAAAATTACTTTCATGGAAAGGGGTAGCCAAGCTTCCAAATAACTACGAGTTGCCTGAAATCTCAGCCAACATTTTTTCACCCAATCTTGATAATTCGTTCAGGTAATGATCAGTACACCAAAACCACTTGGCTCACCAAATTTCGTTCTTCTAGGTTAAACCGTTCGTTTGCAGTAACCGTTTTCATTTTTAGGTTTCACTCTGTTTTCTCCTATAGGGATACATGTATTTGGAACTCTAAATCAAACACGGTTTGTGCCAGCTCTTTGAACCTTGACACAATAAAGCAGTTTCAAGTTCTATCTCTATGGTTTGTTTGCTGTTGATGTAGCCCTAAGCAGAGACTGTCGAAAATCACTTTCATGGAAAGGGGTTGCCAAGCTTCCAAAAAACTATGAGTTGCCTGAAATCTCAGCAAACATTTTTTCACCCAATCTTGATGATTCTTTCAGGTAATAATGAGTACACAAAAACCACTTGGCTAACCAAATTTCGTTCTTCTATGTTAAACCGTTCGTTTGCAGTAACCATTTTCATTTTTAGGTTTCACTGTTTTCTCCTATAGGCATACATATATTTGGAACCCTAAATCAAACACGGTTTTTGCTAGCTCTTTGAAACTTGACACAATAAAGCAGTTTCAAGTTCTATCTCTATGGTTTGTTTGCTGTTGATGTAGCCCTAAGCAGAGACTGGCGAAAATCACTTTCATGGAAAGGGGTTGCCAAGCCTCCAAAAAACTACGAGTTGCCTGAAATCTCAGCAAACATTTTTTCACCCAATCTTAATGATTCTTTCCGGTAATGATAGGTACACCAAAACCACTTGGCTCACCAAATTTCGTTCTTCTAGGTTAAACCGTTCGTTTGCAGTAACCATTTTAATTTTTAGGTTTCACTGTTTTCTCCTATAGGAATACATGTATTTGGAACTCTAAATCAAACACGGTTAGTGCTAGCTCTTTCAAACTTGACACAATAAAGCAGTTTCAAGTTCTATCTCTATGGTTTGTTTACTGTTGATGTAGCCCTAAGCAAAGACTGGCGAAAATCACTTTCATGGAAAGGGGTTGCCAAGCTTCCAAAAAACTACGAGTTGCCTGAAATGTCAGCCAACATTTTTTCACCCAATCTTGATGATTCTTTTAGGTAATGATCAGTACACGAAAACCACTTGGATCACCAAATTTCGTTCTTCTAGGTTAAACCGTTCGTTTGCAGTAACCATTTTCATTTTTAGGTTTCACTGTTTTCTCCTATAGGAATACATGTATTTGGAACCCTAAATCAAACACAGTTTTTGCTAGCTCTTTGAAACTTGACACAATAAAGCAGTTTCAAGTTCTATCTCTATGGTTTGTTTGCTGTTGATGTAGCCCTAAGCAGAGACTGGCGAAAATTACTTTCATGGAAAGGGGTTGCCAAGCTTCCAAAAAACTACGAGTTGCCTTAAATCTCAGCCAACATTTTTTCACCCAATCATGATGATTCTTTTCAGTAATGATCAGTACACCAAAACCACTTGGCTCAAAAAATTTCGTTCTTCTAGGTTAAACCGTTCGTTTGCAGTAACCGTTTTCATTTTTAGGTTTCACTCTGTTTTCTCCTATAGGGATACATGTATTTGGAACTCTAAATCAAACACGGTTTGTGCTAGCTCTTTGAAACTTGACACAATAAAGCAGTTTCAAGTTCTATCTCTATGGTTTGTTTGCTGTTGATGAAGCCCTAAGCAGAGACTGGCGAAAATCACTTTCATGGAAAGGGGTTGCCAAGCTTCCAAAAAACTACGAGTTTCCTGAAATCTCAGCCAACATTTTTTCACCCAATCTTGGTGATTCTTTCAGGTAATGATCAGTACAAAAACCACTTGGCTCACCAAATGTCGTTCTTCTAGGTTAAACCGTTCGTTTGCAGTAACCGTTTTCATTTTTAGGTTTCACTCTGTTTTCTCCTATAGGGATACATGTATTTGGAACTCTAAATCAAACACGGTTTGTGCTAGCTCTTTGAAACTTGACACAATAAAGCAGTTTCAAGTTCTGTCTCTATGGTTTGTTTGCTGTTGATGTAGCCCTAAGCAGATTCTGGCGAAAATCACTTTCATGGAAATGGGTTGCCAAGCTTCCAAAAAACTGCGAGTTGCCTGAAATCTCAGCAAACATTTTTTCACCCAATCTTGATGATTCTTTCAGGTCATGATCAGTAAACCAAAACCACTTGGCTCAGCAAATTTCGTTCTTCTAGGTTAAACCGTTCGTTGGCAGTAACCGTTTTCATTTTTAGGTTTCACTCTGTTTTCTTCTATAGGGATACATGTATTTGGAACTCTAAATCAAACATGGTTTGTGCTAGCTCATTGAAACTTGACACAATAAAGCAGTTTCAAGTTCTATCTCTATGGTTTGTTTGCTGTTGATGTAGCCTTAAGCAGAGACTGGCGAAAATCACTTTCATTGAAAGGGGTTGCCAACCTTCCATAAAACTACGAGTTGCCTGAAATCTCAGCCAACACTTTTTCACCCAATCTTGATGATTCTTTCAGGAAATGATCAGTACACCAATACCACTTGGCTCACCAAATTTCATTCTTCTAGGTTAGTCCGTTCGTTTGCAGTAACCGTTTTCATTTTTAGGTTTCACTCTGTTTTCTCCTATAGGGATACATATATTTGGAACTCTAAATCAAACACGGTTTGTGCTTGCTCTTTGAAACTTGACACAATAAAGCAGTTTCAAGTTCTATCTATATGGTTTGTTTGCTGTTGATGTAGCCCTAAGCAGAGACTGGCGAAAATCACTTTCATGGAAAGGGGTTGGCAATCTTCCAAAAAACTGCGAGTTGCCTGAAATCTCAGCAAACATTTTTTCACCCAATCTTGATCATTCTTTCAGCTAATGATCAGTACACCAAAACCACTTGGCTCAACAAATTTCGTTCTTCTAGGTTAAACCGTTCGTTTGCAGTAACCGTTTTCATTTTTAGGTTTCACTCTGTTTTCTCCCATAGGGATACATGTATTTGGAACTCTAAATCAAACACGGTTTGTGCTAGCTCTTTGAAACTTGACACAATAAAGCAGTTTCAAGTTCTATCTCTATGGTGTGTTTGCTGTTGATGTAGCCCTAAGCAGATACTGGCGAAAATCACTTTCATGGAAAGGGGTTGCCAAGCTTCCAAAAAACTGCGAGTTGCCTGAAATCTCAGCAAACATTTTTTCACCCAATCTTGATGATTCTTTCAGGTAATGATCAGTACACCAAAACCACTTGGCTCACCCAATGTCCTTCTTCTAGTTTAAACCGTTCATTTGCAGTAACCGGTTTCATTTTTAGGTTTCACTCTGTTTTCTTCTATAGGGATACATGTATTTGGTACTCTAAATCAAACACACTTTGTGCTAGCTCGTTGAAACTTGACACAATAAAGCAGATTTACGTTCTGTCACTATGGTTTGTTTCCTGTTGATGTAGCCCTAAGCAGAGACTGGCTAAAATCACTTTTACTTAAAGGGGTTGCCAAGTTTCCAAAAACTACGAGTTGCCTGAAATCTCAGCCAACATTTTTTCACCCAATCTTTATGATTCTTTCAGGTAATGATCAGTACACCAAAACCACTTTGCTCACCAAATTTCGTTCTTCTAGGTTAAACCGTTCGTTTGCCGTAACCGTTTTCATTTTTAGGTTTCACTCTGTTTTCTCCTATAGGGATACATGTATTTGGAACTCTAAATCAAACACGGTTTGTGCTAGCTCTTTGAAACTTGACTCAATAAAGCAGTTTCAAGTTCTATCTCTATGGTTTGTTTGCTGTTGATGTAGCCCTAAGCAGAGACTGGCGAAAATCACTTTCATGGAAAGGGGTTGCCAAGCTTCCAAAAAACTACGAGTTGCCTGAAATCTCAGCCAACAGTTTTACACCCAATCTTGATGATTCTGTCAGGTAATGATCAGTACACCAAAACCACTTGGCTATCCAAATTTCCTTCTTCTAGGTTACACCGTTCGTTGGCAGTAACCTTATTCATATTTAGGTTTAACTCTGTTTTCTCCTATAGGGATACATGTATTTGGAATTCTAAATCAAACACGGTTTGTGCTAGCTCTTTGAAACTTGACACAATAAAGCAGTTTCAAGTTCTATCTCTATGGTTTGTTTGCTGTTGATGTCGCCCTAAGCAGAGACTGGCGAAAATCTCTTTCATGGAAAGGGGTTGCCAAGCTTCCAAAAAACTGCGAGTTGCCTGAAATCTCACCTAACATTTTTTCACCCAATCTTTATGATCCTTTCAGGTAATGATCAGTACACCAAAACCACTTGGCTCACCAAATGTCGTTCTTCTAGGTTAAACCGTTCGTTTGCAGTAACCGTTTTCATTTTTAGGTTTCACTCTGTTTTCTCCTATAGGGATACATGTATTTGGAACTCTAAAACAAACACGGTTTGTGCTAGCTCTTTGAAACTTGACACAATAAAGAAGTTTCAAGTTCTATCTCTATGGTTTGTTTGCTGTTGATGTAGCCCTAAGCAAAGACTGGCGAAAATCACTTTAATGGAAAGGGGATGCCAAGCTTCAAAAAAACTACGAGTTGCCTTAAATCTCAGCCAAAATTTTTTCACCCAATCTTGATGATTCTTTTCGGTAATGATCAGTACACCAAAACCACTTGGCTCACCAAATGTCGTTCTTCTAGGTTAAACCGTTCGTTTGCAGTAACCGTTTTCATTTTTAGGTTTCACTCTGTTTTCTTCCATAGGGATACATGTATTTGGAACTCTAAATCAAACACGGTGTGTGCTAGCTCTTTGAAACTTGACACAATAAAGCAGTTTCAAGTTCTATCTCTATGGTTTGTTTGCTGTTTATGTAGCCCTAAGCAGAGACTGGCTAAAATCACTTTTACTTAAAGGGGTTGCCAAGCTTCCAAAAACTACGAGTTGCCTGAAATCTCAGCAAACATTTTTTCACCCAATCTTGATGATTCTTTCAGGTAATGATCAGTACACCAAATCCACTTGGCTCACCAAATTTCGTTCTTCTAGGTTAAACCGTTCGTTTGCAGTAACCGTTTTCCTTTTTAGGTTTCACTCTGTTTTCTCCTATAGGGATACATGTATTTGGACTCTAAATCAAACACGGTTTGTGCTAGCTCTTTGAACCTTGACACAATAAAGCAGTTTCAAGTTCTATCTCTATGGTTTGTTTGCTGTTGATGTAGCCCTAAGCAGAGACTGGCGAAAATCACTTTCATGGAAAGGGGTTGCCAAGCTTCCAAAAAACTGCGAGTTGCCTGAAATCTTAGCCAACATTTTTTCACCCAATCTTGATGATTCTTTCAGGTAATGATCAGTACACCAAAACCACTTGGCTCACCAAATGTCTTTCTTCTAGGTTAAACCGTTCGTTTGCATAACCGTTTTCATTTTTAGGTTTCACTCTGTTTTCTTCTATAGGGATACATGTATTTGGAACTCTAAATCAAACAGGGTTTGTGCTAGCTCTTTGAAACTTGACAAAATAAAGCAGTTTCAAGTTCTATCTCTATGGTTTGTTTGCTGTTTATGTAGCCCTAAGCAGAGACTGGCTAAAATCACTTTTACTTAAAGGGTTTGCCAAGCTTCCAAAAACTACGAGTTGCCTGAAATCTCAGCCAACATTTTTTCACCCAATCTTTATGATTCTTTCAGGTAATGATCAGTACAACAAAACCACTTGGCTCACCCAATTTTGTTCTTCTAGGTTAAACCGTTCGTTTGCAGTAACCGTTTTCATTTTTACGTTTCACTCTGTTTTCTTCTATAGGGATACATGTATTTGGAACTCTAAATCAAACACGGTTTGTGCTAGCTCTTTGAAACTTGACACAATAAAGCAGTTTCAAGTTCTATCTCTATGGTTTGTTTCCTGTTTATGTAGCCCTAAGCAGAGACTGGCTAAAATCACTTTTACTTAAAGGGGTTGCCAAGCTTCCAAAAACTACGAGTTGCCTGAAATCTCAGCAAACACTTTTTCACCCAATCTTGATGATTCATTCAGGTAATGATCAGTACACCAAAACAACTTGGCTCACCAAATTTCGTTCTTCTAGGTTAAACCGTTCGTTTGCAGTAACCGTTTTCATTTTTAAGTTTCACTCTGTTTTCTCCTATATGGATACATGTATTTGGAACTCTAAATCAAACACGGTTTGTGCTAGCTCTTTGAAACTTGACACAATAAAGCAGTTTCAAGTTCTATCTCTATGGTTTGTTTGCTGTTGATGTAGCCTTAAGCAGAGACTGGCGAAAATCACTTTCATGGAAAGGGGTTGCCAAGCTTCCATAAAACTACGAGTTGCCTGAAATCTCAGCCAACATTTTTTCACCCAATCTTGATGATTCTTTCAGGAAATGATCAGTACACCAAAACCACTTGGCTCACCAAATTTCATTCTTCTAGGTTAGTCCGTTCGTTTGCAGTAACCGTTTTCATTTTTAGGTTTCACTCTGTTTTCTCCTATAGGGATACATGTATTTGGAACTCTAAATCAAACACGGTTTGTGCTAGCTCTTTGAAACTGACACAATAAAGCAGTTTCAAGTTCTATCTCTATGGTTTGTTTGCTGTTGATGTAGCCCTAAGCAGAGACTGGCGAAAATCACTTTCATGGAAAGGGTTTGCCAAGCTTCCAAAAAACTGCGAGTTGCCTGAAATCTCAGCAAACATTTTTTCACCCAATCTTGATGATTCTTTCAGGTAATGATCAGTACACCAAAACCACTTGGCTCACCAAATTTCGTTCTTCTAGGTTAAGCCGTTCGTTTGCAGTAACCGTTTTCATTTTTAGGTTTCACTCTGTTTTCTCCTATAGGGATACATGTATTTGGAACTCTAAATCAAACACGGTTTGTGCTAGCTCTTTGAAACTTGACACAATAAAGCAGTTTCAAGTTCTATCTCTATGGTTTGTTTGCTGTTGATATAGCACTAAGCAGAGACTGGCGAAAATCACTTTCATGGAAAGGGTTTGCCAAGCTTCCAAAAAACTGCGAGTTGCCTGAAATCTCAGCAAACATTTTTTCACCCAATCTTGATGATTCTTTCAGGTAATGATCAGTACACCAAAACCACTTGGCTCACCAAATTTCCTTCTTCTAGGTTAAGCCGTTCGTTTGCAGTAACCGTTTTCATTTTTAGGTTTCACTCTGTTTTCTTCTATAGGGATACATGTATTTGGAACTCTAAATCCAACACGGTTTGTGCTAGCTCTTTGAAACTTGACACAATAAAGCAGTTTCAAGTTCTATCTCTATGGTTTGTTTGCTGTTGATGTAGCCTTAAGCAGAGACTGGCGAAAATCACTTTCATGGAAAGGGGTTGCCAAGCTTCCATAAAACTACGAGTTGCCTGAAATCTCAGCCAACATTTTTTCACCCAATCTTGATGATTCTTTCAGGTAATGATCAGTACACCAAAACCACTTGGCTCACCAAATTTCGTTATTCTAGGTTAAACCGTTCGTTTGCAGTAACGGTTTTCATTTTTAGGTTTCACTCTGTTTTCTCCTATAGGGATACATGTATTTGGAACTCTAAATCAAACACGGTTTGTGCTAGCTCTTTGAAACTTGACACAATAAAGCAGTTTCAAGTTCTATCTCTATGGTTTGTTTGCTGTTGATGTAGCCCTAAGCAGAGACTGGCGAAATCACTTTCATGGAAAGGGTTTGCCAAGCTTCCAAAAAACTGCGAGTTGCCTGAAATCTCAGCAAACATTTTTTCACCCAATCTTGATGATTCTTTCAGGTAATGATCAGTACACCAAAACCACTTGGCTCACCAAATTTCGTTCTTCTAGGTTAAGCCGTTCGTTTGCAGTAACCGTTTTCATTTTTAGGTTTCACTCTGTTTTCTTCTATAGGGATACATGTATTTGGAACTCTAAATCAAACACGGTTTGTGCTAGCTCTTTGAAACTTGACACAATAAAGCAGTTTCAAGTTCTATCTCTATGGTTTGTTTGCTGTTGATGTCGCCCTAAGCAGAGACTGGCGAAAATCTCTTTCATGGAAAGGGGTTGCCAAACTTCCAAAAAACTACGAGTTTCCTGAAATCTCAGCCAACATTTTTTCACCCAATCTTGATGATTCTTTCATGTAATGATCAGTACACCAAAACCACTTGGCTCACCAAATTTCGTTCTTGTAGGTTAAGCCGTTCGTTTGCAGTAACCATTTTCATTTTTAGGTTTCACTCTGTTTTCTTCTATAGGGATACATGTATTTGGAACTCTAAATCAAACACGGTTTGTGCTAGCTTTTTGAAACTTGACACAATAAAGCAGTTTCAAGTTCTATCTCTATGGTTTGTTTGCTGTTGATGTAGCCCTAAACAGAGACTGGTGAAAATCTCTTTCATGGAAAGGGGTTGCCAAGCTTCCAAAAACTGCGAGTTGCCTGAAATCTCACCCAACATTTTTTCACCCAATCTTTATGATTCTTTCAGGTAATGATCAGTACACCAAAACCACTTGGCTCACCAAATGTCGTTCTTCTAGGTTAAACCGTTCGTTTGCAGTAACCGTTTTCATTTTTAGGTTTCACTCTGTTTTCTTCCATAGGGATACTTGTATTTGGAACTCTAAATCAAACACGGTTTGTGCTAGCTCTTTGAAACTTGACACAATAAAGCAGTTTCAAGTTCTATCTCTATGGTTTGTTTGCTGTTTATGTAGCCCTAAGCAGAGACTGGCTAAAATCACTTTTACTTAAATGGGTTGCCAAGCTTCCAAAAACTACGAGTTGCCTGAAATCTCAGCAAACATTTTTTCACCCAATGTTGATGATTTTTTCAGGTAATGATCAGTACACCAAAACAACTTGGCTCACCAAATTTCGTTCTTCTAGGTTAAACCGTTCGTTTGCAGTAACCGTTTTCATTTTTAGGTTTCACTCTGTTTTCTCCTATAGGGATACATGTATTTGGAACTCTAAATCAAACACGGTTTGTGCTAGCTCTTTGAATCTTGACACAATAAAGCAGTTTCAAGTTCTATCTCTATGGTTTGTTTGCTGTTGATGTAGCCCTAAGCAGAGACTGGCGAAATCACTTTTCATGGAAAGGGGTTGCCAAGCTTCCAAAAAACAGCGAGTTGCCTGAAATCTCACCATACATTTTTTCACCCAATCTTGATGATTCTTTCAGGTAATGATCAGTACACCAAAACCACTTGGCTCACCCAATTTCGTTCTTCTAGGTTAAACCGTTCGTTTGCATAACCGTTTTCATTTTTAGGTTTCACTCTGTTTTCTTCTATAGGGATACATGTATTTGGAACCCTAAATCAAACACGTTTTGTGCTAGCTCTTTGAAACTTGACACAATAAAGCAGTTTCAAGTTCTATCTCTACGGTTTGTTTGCTGTTGATGTAGCCCTAAGCAGAGACTGACTAAAATCACTTTTACTTAAAGGGGTTGCCAAGCTTCCAAAAACTATGAGTTGCATGAAATCTCAGCAAACATTTTTTCACCCAATCTTGATGATTCTTTCAGGTAATGATCAGTACACCAAAACCACTTGGCTCACCCAATGTCCTTCTTCTAGTTTAAACCGTTCATTTGAAGTAACCGGTTTCATTTTTAGGTTTCACTCTGTTTTCTTCTATAGGGTTACATGTATTTGGTACTCTAAATCAAACACAGTTTGTGCTAGCTCATTGAAACTTGACACAATAAAGCAGTTTTACGTTCTGTCACTATGGTTTGTTTCCTGTTGATGTAGCCCTAAGCAGAGACTGGCGAAAATCACTTTCATAGAAAGGGGTTGCCAAGCTTCCGAAAAACTATGAGTTGCGTGAAATCTCAGCCAACATTTTTTCAACCAATCTTGATGATTCTTTCAGGTAATGATCAGTACACCAATACCACTTGGCTCACCAAATTTCGTTCTTCTAGGTTAAACCGTACGTTTGCTGTAACCGTTTTCATTTTTAGGTTTCACTCTGTTTTCTCCTATAGGGATACATGTATTTAGAACTCTAAATCAAACACGGTTTGTGCTAGCTCTTTGAAACTTGACACAATAAAGCAGTTTCAAGTTCTATCTCTATGGTTTGTTTGCTGTTGATGTAGCCCTAAGTAGAGACTGACGAAAATCACTTTCATGGAAAGGGGTTGCCAAGCTTCCAAAAAACTGCGAGTTACCTGAAATCTCAGCCAACATTTTTTGACCCAATCTTGATGATTCTTTCAGGTAATGATCAGTACACCAAAACCACTTGCCTCACCAAATTTCGTTCTTCTAGGTTAAACCGTTCGTTTGCAGTAACCGTTTTCATTTTTAGGTTTCACTCTGTTTTCTCCTATAGGGATACATGTATTTGGAACTCTAAATCAAACACGGTTTGTGCTAGCTCTTTGAAACTTGACACAATAAAGCAGTTTCAAGTTCTATCTCTATGGTTTGTTTGCTGTTGATGTAGCCCTAAGCAGAGACTGGCTAAAATCACTTTTACTTAAAGGGGTTGCCAAGCTTCCAAAAACTACAAGTTGCCTGAAATCTCAGCCAACATTTTTTCTCCCAATCTTTATGATTCTTTCAGGTAATGATCAGTACACCAAAACCACTTTGCTCAACAAATTTCGTTCTTCTAGGTTAAACCGTTCGTTTGCCGTAACCGTTTTCATTTTTAGGTTTCACTCTGTTTTCTTCTATAGGGATACATGTATTTGGAACTCTAAATCAAACACGGTTTGTGCTAGCTCTTTGAAACTTGACACAATAAAGCAGTTTCAAGTTCTATCTCTATGGTTTGTTTGCTGTTGATGTAGCCCTAAGCAGAGACTGGCGAAAATCACTTTCATGGAAAGGGGTTGCCAAGCTTCCAAAAAACTACGAGTTGCCTGAAATCTCAGCAAACATTTTTTCACCCAATCTTGATGATTCTTTCAGGTAATGATCAGTACACCAAAACCACTTGGCTATCCAAATTTCGTTCTTCTAGGTTAAACCGTTCGTTGCCAGTAACCTTATTCATATTTAGGTTTAACTCTCTTTTCTCCTATAGGGATAAATGTATTTAAAATTCTAAATCAAACACGGTTTGTGCTAGCTCTTTGAAACTTGACACAATAAAGCAGTTTCAAGTTCTATCTCTATGGTTTGTTTGCTGTTGATGTCGCCCTAAGCAGAGACTGGCGAAAATCTCTTTCATGGAAAGGGGTTGCCAAGCTTCCAAAAAACTACGAGTTGCCTGAAATCTCAGCCAACATTTTTTCACCCAATCTTGATGATTCTTTCATGTAATGATCAGTACACCAAAACCACTTGGCTCACCAAATATCGTTCTTGTAGGTTAAGCCCTTCCTTTCCAGTAACCGTTTTCATTTTTAGGTTTCACTCTGTTTTCTTCTATAGGGATACATGTATTTGGAACTCTAAATCAAACACGGTTTGTGCTAGCTTTTTGAAACTTGACACAATAAAGCAGTTTCAAGTTCTATCTCTATGGTTTGTTTGCTGTTGATGTAGCCCTAAACAGAGACTGGCGAAAATCTCTTTCATGGAAAGGGGTTGCCAAGCTTCTAAAAAACTTCGAGTTGCCTGAAATCTCACCCAACATTTTTTCACCCAATCTTTATGATTCTTTCAGGTAATGATCAGTACACCAAAACCACTTGGCTCACCAAATGTCGTTCTTCTAGGTTAAACCGTTCGTTTGCAGTAACCGTTTTCATTTCTAGGTTTCACTCTGTTTTCTTCCATAGGGATACATGTATTTGGAACTCTAAATAAAACACGGTTTGTGCTAGCTCTTTGAAACTTGACACAATAAAGCAGTTTCAAGTTCTATCTCTATGGTTTGTTTGCTGTTTATGTAGCCCTAACCAGAGACTGGCTAAAATCACTTTTACTTAAAGGGGTTGCCAAGCTTCCAAAAACTACGAGTTGCCTGAAATCTCAGCAAACATTTTTTCACCCAATCTTCATGATTCTTTCAGGTAATGATCAGTACACCAAAACAACTTGGCTCACCAAATTTCGTTCTTCTAGGTTAAACCGTTCGTTTGCAGTAACCGTTTTCATTTTTAGGTTTCAGTCTGTTTTCTTCTATAGGGATACATGTATGTGGAACTCTAAATCAAACACGGTTTGTGCTAGCTCTTTGAAACTTGACACAATAAAGCAGTTTCAAGTTCTATCTCTATGGTTTGTTTGCTGTTGATGTAGCCCTAAGCAGAGACTGGCGAAAATCACTTTCATGGAAAGGGGTTGCCAAGCTTCAAAAAAACTGCGAGTTGCCTGAAATCTCACCCAACATTTTTTCACCCAATCTTGATGATTCTTTCAGGTAATGATCAGTACACCAAAACCACGTGGCTCACCAAATGTCGTTCTTCTAGGTTAAACCGTTCGTTTGCAGTAACCATTTTCATTTTTAGGTTTCACTCTGTTTTCTTCCGTAGGAATACATGTATTTGGAACTCTAAATCAAACACGGTTTGTGCTAGCTCTTTGAAACTTGACACAATAAAGCAGTTTCAAGTTCTATCTCTTTGGTTTGTTTGCTGTTTATGTAGCCCTAAGCAGAGACTGGCTAAAATCACTTTTACTTAAAGGGGTTGCCAAGCTTTCAAAAATCTACGAGTTGCATGAAATCTCCTCCAACATTTTTTCACCCAATCTTGATGATTCTTTCAGGTAATGATCAGTACACCAAAACCACTTGGCTCACTAAATTTCGTTCTTCTAGGTTAAACCGTTCGTTTGCAGTAAAGATTTTCATTTTTAGGTTTCACTCTGTTTTCTCCTATAGTGATACATGTATTTGGAACTCTAAATCAAACAGGGTTAGTGCTAGCTCTTTGAAACTTGACACAATAAAGCAATTTCAAGTTCTATCTCTATGGTTTGTTTGCTATTTATATAGCCCTTAGCAGAGAATGGCTAAAATCACTTTTACTTAAAGGGGTTGCCAAGCTTCCAAAAACTACGAGTTGCCTGAAATCTCAGCAAACATTTTTTCACCCAATCTTGATGATTCTTTCAGGTAATTATCAGTACACCAAAACAACTTGGCTCACCAAATTTCGTTCTTCTAGGTTAAACCGTTCGTTTGCAGAAACCGTTTTCATTTTTAGGTTTCACTGTTTTCTCCTATAGGGATACATGTATTTGGAACTCTAAATCAAACACGGTTTGTGCTAGCTCTTTGAAACTTGACACAATAAAGCAGTTTCAAGTTCTATCTCTATGGTTTGTTTGCTGTTGATGTAGCCCTAAGCAGAGACTGGCGAATATCACTTTCATGGAAAGGGGTTGCCAAGCTTCCAAAAAACTGCGAGTTGCCTGAAATCTCAGCAAACATTTTTTCACCCAATCTTGATGATTCTTTCAGGTAATGATCAGTACACCAAAACCACTTGGCTCACCAAATTTCGTTCTTCTAGTTGAAACCGTTCATTTGCAGTAACCGTTTTCAATTTTAGGTTTCACTCTGTTTTCTTCTATAGGGATACATGTATTTGGAACTCTAAATCAAACATGGTTTGTGCTAGCTCATTGAAACTTGACACAATAAAGCAGTTTCAAGTTATATCTCTATGGTTTGTTTGCTGTTGATGTAGCCTTAAGCAGAGACTGGCGAAAATCACTTTCATGGAAAGGGGTTGCCAAGTTTCCATAAAACTACGAGTTGCCTGAAATCTCAGCCAACATTTTTTCACCCAATCTTGATGATTCTTTCAGGAAATGATCAGTACACCAAAACCACTTGGCTCACCAAATTTCATTCTTCTAGGTTAGTCCGTTCGTTTGCAGTATCCGTTTTCATTTTTAGGTTTCACTCTGTTTTCTCCTATAGGGATACATGTCTTTGGAACTCTAAATCAACACGGTTTATGCTAGCTCTTTGAAACTGGACACAATAAAGCAGTTTCAAGTTCTATCTCTATGGTTTGTTTTCTGTTGATGTCTCCCTAAGCAGAGACTGGCGAAAATCTCTTTCATGGAAAGGGGTTGCCAAGCTTCCAAAAAACTACGAGTTGCCTGAAATCTCAGCCAACATTTTTTCACCCAATCTTGATGATTCTTTCATGTAATGATAAGTACACCAAAACCACTTGGCTCACCAAATTTCGTTCTTGTAGGTTAAGCCCTTCCTTTCCAGTAACCGTTTTCATTTTTAGGTTTCACTCTGTTTTCTTCTATAGGGATACATGTATTTGGAACTCTAAATCAAACACGGTTTGTGCTAGCTTTTTGAAACTTGACACAATAAAGCAGTTTCAAGTTCTATCTCTATGGTTTGTTTGCTGTTGATGTAGCCCTAAACAGAGACTGGCGAAAATCTCTTTCATGGAAAGGGGTTGCCAAGCTTCCAAAAAACTTCGAGTTGCCTGAAATCTCACCCAACATTTTTTCACCCAATCTTTATGATTCTTCAGGTAATGATCAGTACACCAAAACCACTTGGCTCACCAAATGTCGTTCTTCTAGGTTAAACCGTTCGTTTGCAGTAACCGTTTTCAATTTTAGGTTTCACTCTGTTTTCTTCTATAGGGATACATGTATTTGGAACCCTAATCAAACATGGTTTGTGCTAGCTCATTGAAACTTGACACAATAAAGCAGTTTCAAGTTATATCTCTATGGTTTGTTTGCTGTTGATGTAGCCTTAAGCAGAGACTGGCGAAAATCACTTTCATGGAAAGGGGTTGCCAAGTTTCCATAAAATTACGAGTTGCCTGAAATCTCAGCCAACATTTTTTCACCCAATCTTGATGTTTCTTTCAGGTAATGGTCAGTACACAGAATCCACTTGGCTCACCAAATTTCGTTCTTCTAGGTTAAACCGTTCGTTTGCAGTAACCGTTTTCATTTTTAGGTTTCACTCTGTTTTCTCCTATAGGGATACATGTCTTTGGAACTCTAAATCAACACGGTTTGTGCTAGCTCTTTGAAACTTGACACAATAAAGCAGTTTCAAGTTCTATCTCTATGGTTTGTTTGCTGTTGATGTAGCCCTAAGCAGACACTGGCGAAAATCACTTTCATGAAAAGGGGTTGCCAAGCTTACAAAAAACTGCGAGTTGCCTGAAATCTCAGCAAATATTTTTACACCCAATCTTGATGATTCTTTCAGGTAATGATCAGTACACCAAAACCACTTGGCTCACCAAATTTCGTTCTTCTAGGTTAAACCGTTCGTTTGCAGTAACCGTTTTCATTTTTAGGTTTCACTCTGTTTTCTCCCATAGGGATACATGTATTTGGAACTCTAAATCAAACACGGTTTGTGCTAGCTCTTTGAAACTTGACACAATAAAGCAGTTTCAAGTTCTATCTCTATGGTTTGTTTGCTGTTGATGTAGCCCTAAGCAGAGACTGGCGAAAATCACTTTAATTGAAAGTGGTTGCCAAGCTTTCAAAAAACTACGAGTTGCATGAAATCTCCTCCAACATTTCTTCACCCAATCTTGATGATTCTTTCAGGTAATGATCAGTACACCAAAACCACTTGGCTCACCAAATTTCGTTCTTCTAGGTTTGTCCGTTCGTTTGCAGTAACCGTTTTCATTATTAGGTTTCACTCTGTTTTCTCCTATAGGGATACATGTATTTGGAACTCTAAATCAAACACGGTTTGTGCTAGCTCTTTGAAACTTGACACAATAAAGCAGTTTCAACCTCTATCTCTATGCTTTGTTTGCTATTGATGTAGCCCTAAGCAGAGACTGGCGAAAATCACTTTCATGGAAAGGTGTTGCCAAGCTTCCAAAAAACTGCGAGTTGCCTGAAATCTCAGCAAACATTTTTTCACCCAATCTTGATGATTCTTTCAGCTAATGATCAGTACACCAAAACCACTTGGCTCACCAAATTTCGTTCTTCTAGGTTTGTCCGTTCGTTTGCAGTAACCGTTTTCATTTTTAGGTTTCACTCTGTTTTCTCCTATAGGGATACATGTATTTGGAACTCTAAATCAAACACGGTTTGTGCTAGCTCTTTGAAACTTAACACAATAAAGCAGTTTCAAGTTCTATCTCTATGGTTTGTTTGCTGTTGATGTAGCCCTAAGCAGACACTGGCGAAAATCACTTTCATGGAAAGGTGTTGCCAAGTTTCCATAAAACTACGAGTTGCCTGAAATCTCAGCCAACATTTTTTCACCCAATCTTGATGATTCTTTCAGGAAATGATCAGTACACCAAAACCACTTGGCTCACCAAATTTCATTCTTCTAGGTTAGTCCGTTCGTTTGCAGTAACCGTTTTCATTTTTAGGTTTCACTCTGTTTTCTCCTATAGGGATACATATATTTGGAACTCTAAATCAAACACGGTTTGTGCTAGCTCTTTGAAACTTGACACAATAAAGCAGTTTCAAGTTCTATCTCTATGGTTTGTTTGCTGTTGATGTAGCCCTAAGCAGAGACTGGCGAAAATCACTTTCATTGAAAGTGGTTGCCAAGCTTTCAAAAAACTACGAGTTGCATGAAATCTCCTCCAACATTTTTTCACCCAAACTTGATGATTCTTTCAGGTAATGATCTGTACACCAAAACCACTTGGCTCACCAAATTTCGTTCTTCTAGGTTAAACCGTTCGTTTGCAGTAAGGGTTTTCATTTTTAGGTTTCACTCTGTTTTCTCCTATAGGGATACATGTATTTGGAACTCTAAATCAAACACGGTTTGTGCTAGCTCTTTGAAACTTGACCAAATAAAGCAGTTTCAACCTCTATCTCTATGCTTTGTTTGCTGTTGATGTAGCCTTAAGCAGAGACAGGCGAAAATCACTTTCATGGAAAGGGGTTGCCAAGCTTCCATAAAACTACGAGTTGCCTGAAATCTCAGCCAACATTTTTTCACCCAATCTTGATGATTCTTTCAGGAAATGATCAGTACACCAAAACCACTTGGCTCACCAAATTTCATTCTTCTAGGTTAGTCCGTTCGTTTGCAGTAACCGTTTTCATTTTTAGGTTTCACTGTGTTTTCTCCTATAGGGATACATGTATTTGGAACTCTAAATCAAACACGGTTTGTGCTAGCTCTTTGAAACTTGACACAATAAAGCAGTTTCAAGTTCTATCTCTATGGTTTGTTTGCTGTTGATGTAGGCCTAAGCAGAGACTGGCGAAAATCACTTTCATGGAAAGGGGTTACCAAGCTTACAAAAAACTGCGAGTTCCCTAAAATCTCAGCAAATATTTTTACACCCAATCTTGATGATTCTTTCAGGTAATGATCAGTACACCAAAACCACTTGGCTCACCAAATTTCGTTCTTCTAGGTTAAACCGTTCGTTTGCAGTAACCGTTTTCATTTCTAGGTTTCACTCTGTTTTCTTCCATAGGGATACATGTATTTGGAACTCTAAATAAAACACGGTTTGTGCTAGCTCTTTGAAACTTGACACAATAAAGCAGTTTCAAGTTCTATCTCTATGGTTTGTTTGCTGTTTATGTAGCCCTAACCAGAGACTGGCTAAAATCACTTTTACTTAAAGGGGTTGCCAAGCTTCCAAAAACTACGAGTTGCCTGAAATCTCAGCAAACATTTTTTCACCCAATCTTGATGATTCTTTCAGGTAATGATCAGTACACCAAAACCACTTGGCTCACTAAATTTCGTTCTTCTAGGTTAAACCGTTCGTTTGCAGTAAAGATTTTCATTTTTAGGTTTCACTCTGTTTTCTCCTATAGTGATACATGTATTTGGAACTCTAAATCAAACAGGGTTAGTGCTAGCTCTTTGAAACTTGACACAATAAAGCAATTTCAAGTTCTATCTCTATGGTTTGTTTGCTATTTATATAGCCCTTAGCAGAGAATGGCTAAAATCACTTTTACTTAAAGGGGTTGCCAAGCTTCCAAAAACTACGAGTTGCCTGAAATCTCAGCAAACATTTTTTCACCCAATCTTGATGATTCTTTCAGGTAATTATCAGTACACCAAAACAACTTGGCTCACCAAATTTCGTTCTTCTAGGTTAAACCGTTCGTTTGCAGAAACCGTTTTCATTTTTAGGTTTCACTGTTTTCTCCTATAGGGATACATGTATTTGGAACTCTAAATCAAACACGGTTTGTGCTAGCTCTTTGAAACTTGACACAATAAAGCAGTTTCAAGTTCTATCTCTATGGTTTGTTTGCTGTTGATGTAGCCCTAAGCAGAGACTGGCGAATATCACTTTCATGGAAAGGGGTTGCCAAGCTTCCAAAAAACTGCGAGTTGCCTGAAATCTCAGCAAACATTTTTTCACCCAATCTTGATGATTCTTTCAGGTAATGATCAGTACACCAAAACCACTTGGCTCACCAAATTTCGTTCTAGTTGAAACCGTTCATTTGCAGTAACCGTTTTCAATTTTAGGTTTCACTCTGTTTTCTTCTATAGGGATACATGTATTTGGAACTCTAAATCAAACATGGTTTGTGCTAGCTCATTGAAACTTGACAAAATAAAGCAGTTTCAAGTTATATCTCTATGGTTTGTTTGCTGTTGATGTAGCCTTAAGCAGAGACTGGCGAAAATCACTTTCATGGAAAGGGGTTGCCAAGTTTCCATAAAACTACGAGTTGCCTGAAATCTCAGCCAACATTTTTTCACCCAATCTTGATGATTCTTTCAGGAAATGATCAGTACACCAAAACCACTTGGCTCACCAAATTTCATTCTTCTAGGTTAGTCCGTTCGTTTGCAGTATCCGTTTTCATTTTTAGGTTTCACTCTGTTTTCTCCTATAGGGATACATGTCTTTGGAACTCTAAATCAACACGGTTTATGCTAGCTCTTTGAAACTGGACACAATAAAGCAGTTTCAAGTTCTATCTCTATGGTTTGTTTTCTGTTGATGTCGCCCTAAGCAGAGACTGGCGAAAATCTCTTTCATGGAAAGGGGTTGCCAAGCTTCCAAAAAACTACGAGTTGCCTGAAATCTCAGCCAACATTTTTTCACCCAATCTTGATGATTCTTTCATGTAATGATAAGTACACCAAAACCACTTGGCTCACCAAATTTCGTTCTTGTAGGTTAAGCCCTTCCTTTCCAGTAACCGTTTTCATTTTTAGGTTTCACTCTGTTTTCTTCTATAGGGATACATGTATTTGGAACTCTAAATCAAACACGGTTTGTGCTAGCTTTTTGAAACTTGACACAATAAAGCAGTTTCAAGTTCTATCTCTATGGTTTGTTTGCTGTTGATGTAGCCCTAAACAGAGACTGGCGAAAATCTCTTTCATGGAAAGGGGTTGCCAAGCTTCCAAAAAACTTCGAGTTGCCTGAAATCTAACCCAACATTTTTTCACCCAATCTTTATGATTCTTCAGGTAATGATCAGTACACCAAAACCACTTGGCTCACCAAATGTCGTTCTTCTAGGTTAAACCGTTCGTTTGCAGTAACCGTTTTCAATTTTAGGTTTCACTCTGTTTTCTTCTATAGGGATACATGTATTTGGAACCCTAATCAAACATGGTTTGTGCTAGCTCATTGAAACTTGACACAATAAAGCAGTTTCAAGTTATATCTCTATGGTTTGTTTGCTGTTGATGTAGCCTTAAGCAGAGACTGGCGAAAATCACTTTCATGGAAAGGGGTTGCCAAGTTTCCATAAAATTACGAGTTGCCTGAAATCTCAGCCAACATTTTTTCACCCAATCTTGATGTTTCTTTCAGGTAATGGTCAGTACACAGAATCCACTTGGCTCACCAAATTTCGTTCTTCTAGGTTAAACCGTTCGTTTGCAGTAACCGTTTTCATTTTTAGGTTTCACTCTGTTTTCTCCTATAGGGATACATGTCTTTGGAACTCTAAATCAACACGGTTTGTGCTAGCTCTTTGAAACTTGACACAATAAAGCAGTTTCAAGTTCTATCTCTATGGTTTGTTTGCTGTTGATGTAGCCCTAAGCAGACACTGGCGAAAATCACTTTCATGAAAAGGGGTTGCCAAGCTTACAAAAAACTGCGAGTTGCCTGAAATCTCAGCAAATATTTTTACACCCAATCTTGATGATTCTTTCAGGTAATGATCAGTACACCAAAACCACTTGGCTCACCAAATTTCGTTCTTCTAGGTTAAACCGTTCGTTTGCAGTAACCGTTTTCATTTTTAGGTTTCACTCTGTTTTCTCCCATAGGGATACATGTATTTGGAACTCTAAATCAAACACGGTTTGTGCTAGCTCTTTGAAACTTGACACAATAAAGCAGTTTCAAGTTCTATCTCTATGGTTTGTTTGCTGTTGATGTAGCCCTAAGCAGAGACTGGCGAAAATCACTTTCATGGTAAGGGGTTGCCAAGCTTCCAAAAAACTGCGAGTTGCCTGAAATCTCAGCCAACATTTTTTCACCCAATCTTGATGATTCTTTCAGCTAATGATCAGTACACCAAAACCACTTGGCTCACCAAATTTCGTTCTTCTAGGTTTGTCCGTTCGTTTGCAGTAACCGTTTTCATTATTAGGTTTCACTCTGTTTTCTCCTATAGGGATACATGTATTTGGAACTCTAAATCAAACACGGTTTGTGCTAGCTCTTTGAAACTTGACACAATAAAGCAGTTTCAACCTCTATCTCTATGCTTTGTTTGCTATTGATGTAGCCCTAAGCAGAGACTGGCGAAAATCACTTTCATGGAAAGGTGTTGCCAAGCTTCCAAAAAACTGCGAGTTGCCTGAAATCTCAGCAAACATTTTTTCACCCAATCTTGATGATTCTTTCAGCTAATGATCAGTACACCAAAACCACTTGGCTCACCAAATTTCGTTCTTCTAGGTTTGTCCGTTCGTTTGCAGTAACCGTTTTCATTTTTAGGTTTCACTCTGTTTTCTCCTATAGGGATACATGTATTTGGAACTCTAAATCAAACACGGTTTGTGCTAGCTCTTTGAAACTTAACACAATAAAGCAGTTTCAAGTTCTATCTCTATGGTTTGTTTGCTGTTGATGTAGCCCTAAGCAGAGACTGGCGAAAATCACTTTCATGGAAAGGTGTTGCCAAGTTTCCATAAAACTACGAGTTGCCTGAAATCTCAGCCAACATTTTTTCACCCAATCTTGATGATTCTTTCAGGAAATGATCAGTACACCAAAACCACTTGGCTCACCAAATTTCATTCTTCTAGGTTAGTCCGTTCGTTTGCAGTAACCGTTTTCATTTTTAGGTTTCACTCTGTTTTCTCCTATAGGGATACATATATTTGGAACTCTAAATCAAACACGGTTTGTGCTAGCTCTTTGAAACTTGACACAATAAAGCAGTTTCAAGTTCTATCTCTATGGTTTGTTTGCTGTTGATGTAGCCCTAAGCAGAGACTGGCGAAAATCACTTTCATTGAAAGTGGTTGCCAAGCTTTCAAAAAACTACGAGTTGCATGAAATCTCCTCCAACATTTTTTCACCCAAACTTGATGATTCTTTCAGGTAATGATCTGTACACCAAAACCACTTGGCTCACCAAATTTCGTTCTTCTAGGTTAAACCGTTCGTTTGCAGTAAGGGTTTTCATTTTTAGGTTTCACTCTGTTTTCTCCTATAGGGATACATGTATTTGGAACTCTAAATCAAACACGGTTAGTGCTAGCTCTTTGAAACTTGACCAAATAAAGCAGTTTCAACCTCTATCTCTATGCTTTGTTTGCTGTTGATGTAGCCTTAAGCAGAGACAGGCGAAAATCACTTTCATGGAAAGGGGTTGCCAAGCTTCCATAAAACTACGAGTTGCCTGAAATCTCAGCCAACATTTTTTCACCCAATCTTGATGATTCTTTCAGGAAATGATCAGTACACCAAAACCACTTGGCTCACCAAATTTCATTCTTCTAGGTTAGTCCGTTCGTTTGCAGTAACCGTTTTCATTTTTAGGTTTCACTGTGTTTTCTCCTATAGGGATACATGTATTTGGAACTCTAAATCAAACACGGTTTGTGCTAGCTCTTTGAAACTTGACACAATAAAGCAGTTTCAAGTTCTATCTCTATGGTTTGTTTGCTGTTGATGTAGGCCTAAGCAGAGACTGGCGAAAATCACTTTCATGGAAAGGGGTTACCAAGCTTACAAAAAACTGCGAGTTCCCTAAAATCTCAGCAAATATTTTTACACCCAATCTTGATGATTCTTTCAGGTAATGATCAGTACACCAAAACCACTTGGCTCACCAAATTTCGTTCTTCTAGGTTAAACCGTTCGTTTGCAGTAACCGTTTTCATTTTCAGGTATCACTCTGTTTTCTCCCATAGGAATACATGTAATTGGAACTCTAAATCAAACACGGAGTGTGCTAGCTCTTTGAGTCTTGACACAATAAAGCAGTTTCAAGTTCTATCTCTATGGTTTGTTTGCTGTTGAAGTAGCCCTAAGCAGAGATTGGCGAAAATCACTTTCATTGAAAGTGGTTGCCAAGCTTTCAAAAAACTACGAGTTGCATGAAATCTCCTCCAACATTTTTTCACCCAATCTTGATGATTCTTTCAGGTAATGATCAGTACACCAAAACCACTTGGCTCAACAAATTTCGTTCTTCTAGGTTAAACCGTTCGTTTGCAGTAAGGGTTTTCATTTTTAGGTTTCACTCTGTTTTCTCCTATAGGGATACATGTATTTGCAACTCTAAATCAAACACGGTTAGTGCTAGCTCTTTGAAACTTGACACAATAAAGCAGTTTCAACCTCTATCTCTATGGTTTGTTTGCTGTTGATGTAGCCCTAAGCAGAGACGGGCGAAAATCCCTTTCATGGAAAGGGGTTGCCAAGCTTCGAAAAAAGTGCGAGTTGCCTGAAATCTCAGCCAACATTTTTTCACCCAATCTTGATGATTCTTTCAGGTAATGATCAGTACACCAAAACCATTTGGCTCACCAAATTTCGTTCTTCTAGGTTAAACCGTTCATTTGCAGTAACCGTTTTCATTTTTAGGTTTCACTGTGTTTTCTTCTATAGGGATACATGTATTTGGAACTCTAATTCAAACACGGTTTGTGCTAGCTCTTTGAATCTTGACACAATAAAGCAGTTTCAAGTTCTATCTCTATGGTTTGTTTGCTGTTGATGTAGCCTTAAGCAGAGACAGGCGAAAATCACTTTCATGGAAAGGGGTTGCCAAGCTTCCATAAAACTACGAGTTGCCTGAAATCTCAGCCAACATTTTTTCACCCAATCTTGATGATTCTTTCAGGTAATGATCAGTACACCAAAACCACTGGCTCACCAAATTTTGTTCTTCTAGGTTAAACCGTTCGTTTGCAGTAAGGGTTTTTATTTTTAGGTTTGACTCTGTTTTCTCCTATAGGGATACATGTATTTGCAACTCTAAATCAAACACGGTTAGTGCTAGCTCTTTGAAACTTGACAGAATAAAGCAGTTTCATTTTCTATCTCTATGGTTTGTTTGCTGTTGATGTAGCCCTAAGCAGAGACTGGCGAAAATCACATTCATGAAAAGGGGTTGCCAAGCTTCCAAAAAACTACGAGTTGCCTGAAATCTCAGAAAACATTTTTTCACCCAATCTTGATGATTCTTTCAGGTAATGATCAGTACACCAAAACCACTTAGCTCACCAAATTTCGTTCTTCTGGATTAAACCGTTCGTTTGCAGTAACCGTTTTCGTTTTTAGGTTTCACTCTGTTTTCTCCTATAGGGATACATGTATTTGGAACTCTAAATGAAACACGGTTTGTGCTAGCTCTTTGAAACTTGACAAAATAAATCAGTTTCAAGTTCTATCTCTATGGTTTGTTTGCATTTGATGTAGCCCTAAGCAAAGACTGGCGAAAATCACTTTCATGGAAAGGGGTTGCCAAGCTTCCAAAAAACTACGAGTTGCCTGAAATCTCAGCAAACATTTTTTCACCCAATCTTGATGATTCTTTCAGGAAATGATCAGTACACCAAAACCACTTGGCTCACCAAATTTCGTTCTTCTAGGTTAAACAGTTCGTTTGCAGTAACCGTTTTCATTTTTAGGTTTCACTCTGTTTTCTCCTATAGGGATACATGTATTTGGAACTCTAAATCAAACACGGTTTGTGCTAGCTCTTTGAAAATTGACACAATAAAGCAGTTTCAAGTTCCATCTCTATGGTTTGTTTGCTGTTGATGTAGCCCACAGCAGAGATTGGCGAAAATCACTTTCATGGAAAGGGGTTGCCAAGCTTCCAAAGAACTACGAGTTGCCTGAAATCTCAGCCAACATTTTTTCACCCAATCTTGATGATTCTTTCAGGTAATGATCAGTACACCAAAACCACTTGGCTCACCAAATTTCGTTCTAGTGGATTAAACCGTTCGTTTGCAGTAACCGTTTTCCTTTTTAGGTTTCACTCTGTTTTCTCCTATAGGGATACATGTATTTGGAACTCTAAATCCAACACGGTTTGTGCTAGCTCTTTGAAACTTGACAAAATAAATCAGTTTCAAGTTCTATCTCTATGGTTTGTTTGCATTTGATGTAGCCCTAAGCAAAGACTGGCGAAAATCACTTTCATGGAAAGGGGTAGCCAAGCTTCCAAAAAACTACGAGTTGCCTGAAATCTCAGCAAACATTTTTTCACCCAATCTTGATGATTCTTTCAGGAAATGATCAGTACACCAAAACCACTTGGCTCACCAAATTTCGTTCTTCTAGGTTAAACAGTTCGTTTGCAGTAACCGTTTTCATTTTTAGGTTTCACTCTGTTTTCTCCTATAGGGATACATGTATTTGGAACTCTAAATCAAACACGGTTTGTGCTAGCTCTTTGAAACTTGACACAATAAAGCAGTTTCAAGTTCTATCTCTATGGTTTGTTTTCTGTTGATGTAGCCCTAAGCAGAGAGTGGCGAAAATCACTTTCATGGAAAGGGATTGCCAAGCTTCCAAAAAACTACGAGTTGCCTGAAATCTCAACCAACATTTTTTCACCCAATCTTGATGAGTCTTTCAGGTAATGATCAGTACACCAAAACCACTTGGCTCACCAAATTTCCTTCTTCTAGGTTAAACCGTTCGTTTGCAGTAACCGTTTTCATTTTTAGGTTTCACTCTGTTTTCTCCTATGGGGATACATGTATTTGGAACTCTAAATCAAACACGGTTTGTGCTAGCTCTTTGAAACTTGACACAATGAAGCAGTTTCAAGTTCTATCTCTATGGTTTGTTTGCTGTTGATGTAGCCCTAAGTAGAGACTGGCGAAAATCACTTTCATGGAAAGGGGTTGCCAAGCTTCCAAAAAACTACGAGTTGCCTGAAATCTCAGCCAACATTTTTTCACCCAATCTTGATGATTCTTTCAGGTAATGATCAGTACACCAAAACCACTTGGGTCACCAAATTTCGTTCTTCTAGGTTAAACCGTTCGTTTGCAGTAACCGTTTTCATTTTTAGGTTTCACTCTGTTTTCTCCTATAGGGATACATGTATTTGGAACTCTAAATCAAACACGGTTTATGCTAGCTCTTTGAAACTTGACACAATAAAGCAGTTTCAAGATCTATCTCTATGGGTTGTTTGCTGTTGATGAAGCCCTAAGCAGAGACTGGCGAAAATCACTTTCATGGAAAGTGGTTGCCAAGCTTCCAAAAAACTATGAGTTGCCTGAAATCTCAGCCAACATTTTTTCACCCAATCTTGATGATTCTTTCAGGTAATGATCAGTACACCAAAACCACTTGGCTCACCAAATTTCGTTCTTCTAGGTTAAACCGTTCGTTTGCAGTAACCGTTTCCATTTTTAGGTTTCACTCTGTTTTTTCCTATAGGGATAAATGTATTTGGAACTCTAAATCAAACACGGTTTGTGCTAGCTCTTTGAAACTTGACACAATAAAGCAGTTTCAAGTTCTATCTGTATGGTTTGTTTGCTGTTGATGTAGCCCTAAGCAGAGACTGGCGAAAATCACTTTCATGGAAAGGGGTTGCCAAGCTTCTAAAAAACTACGAGTTGCATGAAATCTCAGCCAACATTTTTTGACCCAATCTTGATGATTTTTTCAGGTAATGATCAGTACACCAAAACCTCTTGGCTCACCAAATTTCGTTCTTATAGGTTAAACCGTTCGTTTGCAGTAACCGCTTTCATTTTTAGGTTTCACTCTATTTTCTCCTATAGGGATACAGGTATTTGGAACTCTAAATCAAACATGGTTTGTGCTAGCTCTATGAATCTTGACACAATAAAGCAGTTTCAAGTTCTATCTGTATGGTTTGTTTGCTGTTGATGTAGCCCTAAGCAGAGACAGGCGAAAATGGCTTTCATGGAAAGGGGTTGCCAAGCTTCCAAATAACTACGAGCTGCCTGAAATCTCAGCCAACATTTTCTCACCCAATTTGGTGATTCTTTCAGGTAATGATCAGTACACCAAAACCACTTGGCTCACCAAATTTCGTTCTTCTAGGTTAAACCGTTCGTTTGCAGTAACCGTTTTGATTTTTAGGTTTCAATCTGTATTCTCCTATAGGGATACATGTATTTGGAACTCTAAATCAAACACGGTTTGTGCTAGCTCTTTGAAACTTGACACAATAAAGCAGTTTCAAGTTCTATCTCTATGGTTTGTTTGCTGTTGATGTAGCCCTAAGCAGAGACTGGCGAAAATCACTTTCATGGAAAGGGTTGCCAAGCTTCCAAGAAACTACGAGTTGCCTGAAATCTCAGCCAACATTTTTTGACCCAAACTTGATGAATCTTACTGGTAATGATCAGTACACCAAAACCATTTGGCTCACCAAATTTCGTTCTTCTAGGTTAAACCGTTCGCTTGCAATAACCGTTTTTATTTTTAGGTTTCACTCTGTTTTCTCCTATAGGGATACATGTATTTGGAATTCTAAATCAAACACGGTTTGTGCTAGCTCTTTGAAACTTGACACAATAAAGCAGTTTCAAGTTCTATCTCTATGGTTTCTTTGCTGTTGATGTAGCCCTAAGCAGAGTGGCGAAAATCACTTTCATGGAAAGGGGTTGCCAAGCTTCCAAATAACTACGAGTTGCCTGAAATCTCAGCCAACATTTTTTCACCCAATCTTGATGATTCTTTCATTTAATGATCAGTACACCAAAACCACTTGGCTCACCAAATTTCGTTCTTCTAGGTTAAACAGTTCGTTTGCTGTAACCGTTTTCATTTTTAGGTTTCACTCTGTTTTCTCCTATAGGGATACATATATTTGGAACTCTAAATCAAACACGGTGTGTGCTAGCTCTTTGAAACTTCACACAATAAAGCAGTTTCAAGTTCTATCTCTATGGTTTGTTTGCTGTTGATGAAGCCCTAAGCAGAAACTGGCGAAAATCACTTTCATGGAAAGGGGTTGCCAAGCTTCCAAAAAACTACGAGTTGCCTGAAATCTCAGCCAACATTTTTTCACCCAATCTTCATGATTCTTTCAGGTAATGATCAGTACATGAAAACCACTTGGCTCACCAAATTTCGATCTTCTAGGTTAAACAGTTCATTTGCAGTAACCGTTTTCATTTTTAGGTTTCACTCTGTTTTCTCCTATAGGGATACATATATTTGGAACTCTAAATCAAACACGGGTTGTGCTAGCTCTTTGAAACTTGACACAATAAAGCAGTTTCAAGTTCTATCTCTATGGTTTGTTGCTGTTGATGTAGCCCTAAGCAGAGACTGGCGAAAATCACTTTCATGGAAAGGGGTTGCCAAGCTTCCAAATAACTACGAGTTGCCTGAAATCTCAGCCAACATTTTTTCACCGAATCTTGATGATTCTTTCAGGTAATGATCAGTACACCAAAACCACTTGGGTCACCAAATTTCGTTCTTTAGGTTAAACCGTTCGTTTGCAGTAACCGTTTTCATTTTTAGGTTTCACTCTGTTTTCTCCTATAGAGATACATGTATTTGGAACTCTAAATCAAACACGGTTTATGCTAGCTCTTTGAAACTTGACACAATAAAGCAGTTTCAAGTTCTATCTCTATGGTTTGTTTGCTGTTGATGAAGCCCTAAGCAGAAACTGGCGAAAAACACTTTCATGGTAAGGGGTTGCCAAGCTTCCAAAAAACTACGAGTTGCCTGAAATCTCAGCCAATATTTTTTCACCCAATCTTGATGATTCTTTCATTTAATGATCAGTACACCAAAACCACTTGGCTCACCAAATTTCGTTCTTCTAGGTTAAACAGTTCGTTTGCAGTAACCGTTTTCATTTTTAGGTTTCACTCTGTTTTCTCCTATAGGGATACATATATTTGGAACTCTAAATCAAACACGGTTTGTGTTAGCTCTTTGAAACTTGACACAATAAAGCAGTTTCAAGTTCTATCTCTATGGTTTGTTTGCTGTTGATGAAGCCCTAAGCAGAAACTGGCGAAAATCACTTTCATGGAAAGGGGTTGCCATGCTTCCAAAAAACTACGAGTTGCATGAAATCTCAGCCAACATTTTTTCACCCAATCTTGATGATTCTTTCAGGTAATGATCAGTACACCAAAACCACTTGGGTCACCAAATTTCGTTCTTCTAGGTTAAACCGTTCGTTTGCAGTAACCGTTTTCATTTTTAGGTTTCACTCTGTTTTCTCCTATAGAGATACATGTATTTGGAACTCTAAATCAAACACGGTTTATGCTAGCTCTTTGAAACTTGACACAATAAAGCAGTTTCAAGTTCTATCTCTATGGTTTGTTTGCTGTTGATGAAGCCCTAAGCAGAAACTGGCGAAAAACACTTTCATGGTAAGGGGTTGCCAAGCTTCCAAAAAACTACGAGTTGCCTGAAATCTCAGCCAATATTTTTTCACCCAATCTTGATGATTCTTTCATTTAATGATCAGTACACCAAAAACACTTGGCTCACCAAATTTCGTTCTTCTAGGTTAAACAGTTCGTTTGCAGTAACCGTTTTCATTTTTAGGTTTCACTCTGTTTTCTCCTATAGGGATACATATATTTGGAACTCTAAATCAAAAACGGTTTGTGCTAGCTCTTTGAAACTTGACACAATAAAGCAGTTTCAAGTTCTATCTCTATGGTTTGTTTGCTGTTGATGAAGCCCTAAGCAGAAACTGGCGAAAATCACTTTCATGGAAAGGGGTTGCCATGCTTCCAAAAAACTACGAGTTGCATGAAATCTCAGCCAACATTTTTTCACCCAATCTTCATGATTCTTTCAGGTAATGATCAGTACACCAAAACCACTTGGCTCACCAAATTTCGTTCTTCTAGGTTAAACAGCTCGTTTGCAGTAACCGTTTTCATTTTTAGGTTTCACTCTGTTTTCTCCTATAGGGATACATATATTTGGAACTCTAAATCAAACACGGTTTGTGCTAGCTCTTTGAAACTTGACAAAATAAAGCAGTTTCAAGTACTATCTGTATGGTTTGTTTGCTGTTGATGTAGCTCTACGCAGAGACTGGCGAAAATCCCTTTCATGGAAAGGGGTTGCCTAGCTTCCAAAAAACTATGAGTTGCCTGAAATCTCAGCAAACATTTTTTCACCCAATCTTGATGATTCTTTCAGGTAATGATTAGTACACCAAAACCACTTGGCTCACCAAATTTCGTTCTTCTAGGTTAAACCGTTCGTTTGCAGTAACCGTTTTCATTTTTAGGTTTCACTCTGTTTTCTCCAATAAATATACATGTATTTGGAACTCTAAATCAAACACGGTTTGTGCTAGCTCTTTGAAACTTGACACAATAAAGCAGTTTCAAGTTCTATTCTATGCTTTGTTTGCTATTGATGTAGCCCTAAGCAGAGACTGGCGAAAATCACTTTCATGGAAAGGGGTTGCCAAGCTTCCAAAAAACTACGAATTCCCTGAAATTTCAGCCAACATTTTTTCACCCAATCTTGATGATTCTTTCAGGTAATGATCAGTACACCAAAACCACTTGGCTCACCAAATTTCGTTCTTCTAGGTTAAATCGTTCGTTTGCAGTAACCGTTTTCATTATTAGGTTTCACTCTGTTTTCTCCTATAGGGATACATGTATTTAGAACTCTAAATCAAACACGGTTTGTGCAAGCTCTTTGAAACTTGACACAATAAAGCAGTTTCAAGTTCTATCTCTATGGTTTGTTTGCATTTGATGTAGCCCTAAGTAGAGACTGGCTAAAATCATATTCATGGAAACGGGTTGCCAAGCTTCCAAAAAACTACGAGTTGCCTGATATCTCAGCAAACATTTTTTTAACCCAATCTTGATGATTCTTTCAGGTAATGATCAGTACAGCAAAACCACTTGTCTCACCAAATTTCATTCTTCTAGGTTAAACCGTTCGATTGCAGTAACCGTTTTCCTTTTTAGGTTTCACTCTGTTTTCTCCTATAGGGATACATGTATTTGGAACTCTAAATCTAACACGGTTTGTGCTAGCTCTTTGAAACTTGACACAATAAAGCAGTTTCAAGTTCTATCTCTATGGTTTGTTTTCTGTTGCTGTATCCTTAAGCAGAGAAGGCGAGAATCACTTTCATGAAATGGGGTTGCCAAGCTTCCAAAAAACTACGAGTTTCCTGAAATCTCAGCCAACATTTTTTCACCCAATCTTGATGATACTTTCAAGTAATGATGAGTACACCAAAACCACTTGGCTCACCAAATTTTGTTCTTCTAGGTTAAACCGTTCATTTGCAGTAACCGTTTTCATTTTTAGGTTTCACTCTGTTTTCTCCTGTAAAGATACATGTATTTGGAACTCTAAATCAAACACGGTTTGTGCTAGATCTTTGAAACTTGACACAATAAAGCAGTTTCAAGTTCTATTCTATGGTTTGTTTGCTGTTGATGTAGCTCTAAGCAGAGACTGGCGAAAATCACTTTCATGGTAAGGGGTTGCCAAGCTTCCAAAAAACTACGAGTTTCCTGAAATCTCAGCAAACATTTTTTCACCCAATCTTGATGATTCTTTCAGGTAATGATCAGTACACCAAAACCACTTGGCTCACCAAATTTTGTTCTTCTAGGTTAAACCGTTCGTTTGCAGTAACCGTTTTCATTTTTAGGTTTCACTCTGTTTAATCCTATAGGGACACATGTATTTAGAACTCTAAATCAAACACGGTTTGTGCTAGCTTTTTGAAACTTGACACAATAAAGCAGTTTCAAGTTCTCTCTCCATGGTTTGTTTGCTGTTGATGTAGCCCTAAGTAGAGACTGGCTAAAATCACATTCATGGAAAGGGGTTGCCAAGCTTCCAAAAAACTACGAGTTTCCTGAAATCTCAGCAAACATTTTTTCACCCAATCTTGATGATTCTTTCAGGTAATGATCAGTACACCAAAACCACTTGGCTCACCAAATTTCGTTCTTCTAGGTTAAACCGTTCGTTTGCAGTAACCGTTTTCCTTTTCAGGTTTCACTCTGTTTTCTCCTATAGGGATACATGTATTTGGAACTCTAAATCAAACACGGTTTGTGCTAGCTCTTTGAAACTTGACACAATAAAGGAGTTTCAAGTTCTATCTCTATGGTTTGTTTTCTGTTGCTGTAGCCCTAAGCAGAGAGTGGCGAGAATAACTTTCATGGAATGGGGTTGCCAAGCTTCCAAAAAACTACGAGTTGCCTGATATCTCAGCCAACATTTTTTCACCCAATCTTGATGATACTTTCTAGTAATGATGAGTACACCAAAACCATTTGGCTCACCAAATTTCGTTCTTCTAGGTTAAACCGTTCGTTTGCAGTAACCGTTTTCATTTTTAGGTTTCACTCTGTTTTCTCCAATAAATATACATGTATTTGGAACTCTAAATCAAACACGGTTTGTGCTAGCTCTTTGAAACTTGACACAATAAAGCAGTTTCAAGTTCTATTCTATGCTTTGTTTGCTATTGATGTAGCCCTAAGCAGATACTGGCGAAAATCACTTTCATGGAAAGGGGTTGCCAAGCTTCCAAAAAACTACGAATTGCCTGAAATTTCAGCCAACATTTTTTTCACCCAATCTTGATGATTCTTTCAGGTAATGATCAGTACACCAAAACCACTTGGCTCACCAAATTTCGTTCTTCTAGGTTAAACCGTTCGTTTGCAGTAACCGTTTTCATTATTAGGTTTCACTCTGTTTTCTCCTATAGGGATACATGTATTTAGAACTCTAAATCAAACACGGTTTGTGCAAGCTCTTTGAAACTTGACACAATAAAGCAGTTTCAAGTTCTATCTCTATGGTTTGTTTGCTTTTGATGTAGCCCTAAGTAGAGACTGGCTAAAATCATATTCATGGAAACGGGTTGCCAAGCTTCCAAAAAACTACGAGTTGCCTGATATCTCAGCAAACATTTTTTTAACCCAATCTTGATGATTCTTTCAGGTAATGATCAGTACAGCAAAACCACTTGTCTCACCAAATTTCATTCTTCTAGGTTAAACCGTTCGATTGCAGTAACCGTTTTCCTTTTTAGGTTTCACTCTGTTTTCTCCTATAGGGATACATGTATTTGGAACTCTAAATCTAACACGGTTTGTGCTAGCTCTTTGAAACTTGACACAATAAAGCAGTTTCAAGTTCTATCTCTATGGTTTGTTTTCTGTTGCTGTATCCTTAAGCAGAGAAGGCGAGAATCACTTTCATGAAATGGGGTTGCCAAGCTTCCAAAAAACTACGAGTTTCCTGAAATCTCAGCCAACATTTTTTCACCCAATCTTGATGATACTTTCAAGTAATGATGAGTACACCAAAACCACTTGGCTCACCAAATTTTGTTCTTCTAGGTTAAACCGTTCGTTTGCAGTAACCGTTTTCATTTTTAGGTTTCACTCTGTTTTCTCCTGTAAAGATACATGTATTTGGAACTCTAAATCAAACACGGTTTGTGCTAGATCTTTGAAACTTGACACAATAAAGCAGTTTCAAGTTCTATTCTATGGTTTGTTTGCTGTTGATGTAGCTCTAAGCAGAGACTGGCGAAAATCACTTTCATGGTAAGGGGTTGCCAAGCTTCCAAAAAACTACGAGTTTCCTGAAATCTCAGCAAACATTTTTTCACCCAATCTTGATGATTCTTTCAGGTAATGATCAGTACACGAAAACCACTTGGCTCACCAAATTTTGTTCTTCTAGGTTAAACCGTTCGTTTGCAGTAACCGTTTTCATTTTTAGGTTTCACTCTGTTTAATCCTATAGGGACACATGTATTTAGAACTCTAAATCAAACACGGTTTGTGCTAGCTTTTTGAAACTTGACACAATAAAGCAGTTTCAAGTTCTCTCTCCATGGTTTGTTTGCTGTTGATGTAGCCCTAAGTAGAGACTGGCTAAAATCACATTCATGGAAAGGGGTTGCCAAGCTTCCAAAAAACTACGAGTTTCCTGAAATCTCAGCAAACATTTTTTCACCCAATCTTGATGATTCTTTCAGGTAATGATCAGTACACCAAAACCACTTGGCTCACCAAATTTCGTTCTTCTAGGTTAAACCGTTCGTTTGCAGTAACCGTTTTCCTTTTCAGGTTTCACTCTGTTTTCTCCTATAGGGATACATGTATTTGGAACTCTAAATCAAACACGGTTTGTGCTAGCTCTTTGAAACTTGACACAATAAAGGAGTTTCAAGTTCTATCTCTATGGTTTGTTTTCTGTTGCTGTAGCCCTAAGCAGAGAGTGGCGAGAATAACTTTCATGGAATGGGGTTGCCAAGCTTCCAAAAAACTACGAGTTGCCTGATATCTCAGCCAACATTTTTTCACCCAATCTTGATGATACTTTCAAGTAATGATGAGTACACCAAAACCATTTGGCTCACCAAATTTCGTTCTTCTAGGTTAAACCGTTCGTTTGCAGTAACCGTTTTCATTTTTAGGTTTCACTCTGTTTTCTCCAATAAATATACATGTATTTGGAACTCTAAATCAAACACGGTTTGTGCTAGCTCTTTGAAACTTGACACAATAAAGCAGTTTCAAGTTCTATTCTATGCTTTGTTTGCTATTGATGTAGCCCTAAGCAGATACTGGCGAAAATCACTTTCATGGAAAGGGGTTGCCAAGCTTCCAAAAAACTACGAATTGCCTGAAATTTCAGCCAACATTTTTTTCACCCAATCTTGATGATTCTTTCAGGTAATGATCAGTACACCAAAACCACTTGGCTCACCAAATTTCGTTCTTCTAGGTTAAACCGTTCGTTTGCAGTAACCGTTTTCATTA
>NW_027521808.1:0-50889 GCF_052094955.1 Ictidomys tridecemlineatus | reverse complement strand
CAGGGAGCAGACGTTGGAGGGAGAGGAGCAGAAGGACTGTTACAGAGAGCAGAGATTTGAGACTGGGGTGCAGAAAGACCATTAGAGAGAGCAAAAGATGGAGACTGAGGATCAGAAGGACTTTTACAGAGAGCAGAGGTTGGAGACTGAGGTGCAGAAAAATCGTTGCAGAGAGAAGAGTTTGGAGACTGGGGTGCAGAACGAGTGTTACAGAGAGCAGAGTTTGGAGATTGGGGTGCAGAAGAACTGTTACTGAGAGCAGAGGTTGGAGACAGGGGTGCAGAAGGACTGTTTCAGAGAGCAGAGTTTGGAGAGTGAGGTGCAGAAGGACTGTTACAGAGAGTTGATTTTGAAAACTGAGATGTAGACTGACGATTGCAGAGAGCAGAGGTTGGAGCCTGGTTAGAAGAAGGATCATTGCAGAGAGCAGATGTTGGAGACTGGGTGCAGAAGGACTATTAAAGAGAGCAGAGCTTGGAGACTGAGGTGCAGAAGGACTGTTACAGATTGCAGAACTTGGAGGCTTTGGTGCAGAAAAACTTTTACAGAGAGGAGAGATTTGAGATTGGGGTGCAAAAGGATTCTTACAGAGAGCAGAGAATGGAGACTGGGGTGCAGAAGGATCGTTTTAGAGAGTAGAGGTTGGAGAATGAGTTGAAGAAGGATCGCTACAGAGAGCAGAGTTTGGAGACTGGGGTGCAACAGGACAGTTACAGATAGCACAGGTTGGAGACTTGGGTGCAGAAGAAATGTTGCAGAGAGCAGAGGTTAAAGACTGGGGTGCAGAAGTACTGTAGCAGAGAGAAGAATTTGGAGACTGGGGTGCAGAAAAACTGTTGCAGAGAGCAGTTGTTGGAGACTGGAATGCATCATTGCAGAAAGCAGAGGTTGGTGACTGCGGTTTAGAAGCACTGTTGCAGAAAACAGAGGTTGGAGACTGAGGTGCAGAAGGATCGTTGCAGAGAGAAGAGGTGGGAGACTGGCGTGCAGACGGCCTTTTACAGAGAGCAGAGTTTGAAGACTGGGGTGCAGAAGACCTGTTGCAGAGAGCAGAGGTTGGAGACTTGGGTGCAAAAGGATTGTTACAGATAGCACAGTTTGGAGACTGGGGTGCAGAAGGATTGTTGCAGACAGCAGAGGTTTCAGACTGTGGCTTAGAAGTACTGTTACAGAGAGCAGAGTTTGGAAACTGAGGTGTAGAAGGACTGTTACAAAAAGCAGAGGTTCGCAATTGAGGTGCAGAAGGAACATTATAGAGAGAAGAGTTTGGAGACTGCAGTACAGAAGAACTGTTAGAGAGAGAAGAGTTAGGAGACTTTGGTGCAGAAGGATATTATAGAGAGTAGAGTTTGGAGACTGTGGTACAGAAAGGCTGTTACAGAGAGCAGACGTTGGTGACTGAGGTGCAGAAGGATTTATATAGAAAGCAGAGGTTGGAGACTGGGATACAGAAGGACCATTACAGAGAGTAAAATTTGGAGACTGAGGTGCAGTAGGACTTTAAGGGAGAGCAGATGTTGGATGCTGGGGTGCAGAAGGACTGTAACAGAGAGGAAGGGTTGGAGAAAAGGATGCAAAAGAATCTTAGTGGGAGCAGATTCTGGAGACTGGGGTGCAGAAGGACTGTTGCAGAGAGCAGAGAATGGTGACTGAGGTTCAGAAGGATCGTTGCAGAGAAAAGAGTTTGGAGACTGGAGTGCAGAAAGACTGTTACAGAGAGCAGAGATTCGAGATTGGGGTGCAGAAGAACTGTTACAGTAAGAAGAGCTTGGAGACTGGGGTGCAGTAAGCCTGTTACAGAGAACAGAGTTTGGAGACTGAGGTACAGAAGGACTGTTACAGAGAGCAGAGGTTGGAGACTGAGGTGCAGAAGGATTGGTACAGAGAGAAGAATTTGGAGACTAGGTGTTTAAGGACTGTTACAGAGTTCAGAGGTTGGAAACTCTGGTGCAGATGGATCGTTGCAGAGAGCAGAGATTGGAAACTGAGCTGCAGAAGGATCCTTGCAGAGAGCACAATTTAAAGACTGAGGTGCTGAAGGATCGTTGCAGAGAGCAGAATTTGGAGTCTGAGGTGCAGAAGGATCGTTACAGAGAGAAGAGGTTGGAATCTGAGGTGCAGAACGACTGTTACAGAAAGCAGAGTTTGGCAATTGCGGTTAAGAAGGATAGTTATTGAGAGAAGAGTTTGGAGACTGCGGTACAGAAGGACTGTTAGAGACAGTAGAGTTTGGAGACTTTGGTGCAGAAGGACCGTTGTAGACAGTAGATGTTAAAGACTAGGGTGCAGAAGAACTGTTACAGAGAGCAGACGTTGGAGAATGAGGTTCAGATTGACTGTTACAGAGAGCAAAGTTTGGAAAACGGGGTGCAGAAGGATCTTACAGAGAGCAGAGGTTGTAGACTAGGGTGCAGAAGGACTGTTGCAGAGAGAAGAGGTTGGAGACTGGGGTGCAGAAGGCCTGTTACAGAGAGCAGAGTTTGGAGACTGGGTTGCAGGAGACCTGTTACAGAGAGCAGATTTTGGGGACTGGAATGCAGAAGGATTGTTACAGATAGCACAGTTTGGAGACTGGGGTTTAGAAGGATTGTTGCAGAGAGCAGAAGTTTCAAACTGAGGCTTAGAAGGACTGTTACAGAGAGCAGAGGTTGGAAATTGGGGTGTAGAAAGACCGTTATAGAGAGAAGAGGTTGGAGACTTCCGTACACAAAAACTGTTAGAGAGAGCAGAGTTTGGAGACTGGGTTGCAGAAGGACCATTGCAGAGAGAAGATGTGGGAGACTGGGATGCAGATGGATCGTTGCAGAGAGCAGAAGTTGGAGACTGAGGTGCAGAAGGAATGTTACAGACAAAAGAGGTTTTAACTGGAGTGCACAATAACTGATACGGAAAGTAGAGTTTGGAGACTGGGGTGCAGAAGGCCTGTTACAGAGAGCAGAGTTTGGAGACTGGGTTGCAGGAGACCTGTTACAGAGAGCAGATGTTGGGGACTGGGGTGCAGAAGGATTGTTACAGATAGCACAGTTTGGAGACTGGGGTTTTGAATGATTTTTGCAGAGAGAAGAAGTTTCAGACTGAGGCTTAGAAGGACTGTTACAGAGAGCAGAGGTTGGAAATTGGGGTGTAGAAGGACCCTTATAGAGAGAAGAGGTTGGAGAATGTCATACAGAATGACTGTTACAGAGAGCAGAGTTTGGAGACTGGAGTGCAGAAGGACCATTGCAGAGAGCAGATGTGGGAGACTGGGATGCAGAAGGATTGTGTCTGAGAGCAGAGGTTGGAGACTGAGGTGCAGAAGGAATGTTACAGACAGCAGAAGTTTAATACTGGGGTGCAGAATAACTGATACGGAAAGTAGAGTTTGGAGACTAGGGTGCAGAAGGACTGTTACAGAGAGCAGAGTTTTTAACCTGGGTTGCAGAAGGACAGCTGCAGAGAACAGAGGTTGGATACTGAGGTGCACAAGGGCCGTTGTAGAGCGATGAGGTTGGAGACTGACATACAGAATGACTGTTACAGAGAGCAAAGTTTGGAGAACGGGGTGCAGAAGGATCTTTCAGAGAGCAGACGTTAGAGACTCGGATGTAGAAGGATCATTGCAGAGAGCAGAGGTTGGAGACTGGGGTGTAGAAGGACTTTTGCAGAGAGCAGAGGTTAAAGAATGGGGTAAAGAAGGCCTGATACAGAGAGCAGAGTTTGGAGTCTGGGTTGCAGAACACCTGTTACAAAGAGCAGGTGTTGAAGACTGGGGTGCACAAAAATTGTTACAGATTGCACAGTTTGGAGACTGTTGTTTAGAAGGATTCTTGCAGAGAGCAGAAGTTTCAGACTGAGGCTTAGAAGGACTGTTACAGAGAGGAGAGGTTAGAAATTGGAGTGCAGAAGGAGCGTTATAGAGAAAAGAGGTTGGAGACTTGGGTGCAGAAGGACCATTGCAGAGAGCAGATGTCGGAGACTGGGGTGCAGTAGGACTGTTACAGAAAGCAGATGCTGGAGACAGAGGTGCAGAAGGACTGTTACAGAGAGCAGAGATTGGAGCCTGGGGTGCAGAAGGACAATTACAGAGAGCAAAGAATCGAGACTGAGGTGCAGAAGGACTTTTACAGAGAGCAGAGGTTGGAGACTGAGGTGTAGAAAGATCGGTGCAGAAAGAAGAGTTTGGAGACTGGGGTGCAGAAGGACTGTTACAGAGAACAGAGGTTGACAATTGGGGAGCAGATGGACCGTTACAAAGAGAAGAGGTTGGAGACTGTGATACAAAAGGACTTTTACAGAGAGCAGAGTTTGGAGACTGGATAGAAGAAGGATCGTTGCAGAGAGCAGATGCTGGAGACTGGGGTGCAGAAAGATCGTTGCTGAGAGCAGATGTTGGATACTGGGGTATAATAAGACTTTAACAGAGAGCAGAGGTTGGAGACTGTGGTGCATATGGACCTGTTGGAGACTGAGTTTCAGAGAGACTGTTACAGAGAGCAGAGGTTTCAGACTGGGGTGCAGAATAACTGATACGGAAAGTAGAGTCTAGAGACTGGGGTACAGAAAAACTGTTACAGAGAGCAGAGTTTGTAGCCTGGGGTGCAGAAGGGCAGATGCAGAGTACAGAGGTTGGATACTGAGGTGCACAAGGGCCGTTGCAGAGAGATGAGGTTGGAGAATAAGGTGCAGAATGACTGTTACAGAAAGGAAAGTTTGGAGAACGGGGTGCAGAAGGATCTTACAGAGAGCAGACGTTAGAGACTGGGATGCAGAAGGATCGTTGCAGAGAGCAGAGGTTGGAGATTGGGGTGTAGAAGAACTTTTTCAGAGAGCAGAGGTTAAAGAATGGGGTACAGAAGGCCTGTTACAGAGACCAGAGTTTGGAGACAGGGTTGCAGAAAACCTGTTACAGAGAGCAGATGTTGGAGACTGGGGTGCAGAAGGATTGTTACAGATAGCACAGTTTGGAGACTGTTGTTTAGAAGGATTGTTGCAGAGAGCAGAAGATTCAGACTGAGGCTTAGAAAGACTGTTACAGAGAGCAGAGTTTGGAAATTTGAGTGCAGAAAGATCGTAATAGAGAGAAGAGGTTGGAGACTTCCGTACAGAAGGACTGTTACAGAGAGCAGAGTTTGGAGACTGCGGTGCAGAAGGAGCTTTATAGAGAGAAGTGGTTGGACACTGGGGTGAAGAAAGATCGTTGCTGAGAGCAGATGTTGGATACTGGGGTATAATAAGACGTTAACAGAGAGCAGAGGTTGGAGACTGAGTTGCAGAAAGATTTTTACAGAGAGCAGAGATTGGAGACTGGGGTGCAGAAGGACAATTACCGAGAGTAAAGGATGGAGACTGAGTTGCAGAAGAACATATACAGAGAGCAGAGTTTGGAGAATGAGGTGTAGAAAGATAGTTGCAGAAAGAAGAGTTTGGAGACTGGGGTGCAAAAGGACTGTTACAGAAAACAGAGGTTGGCAATTTGGGAGAAGATGGACCATTACAAAGAGAAGAGGTTGGAGACTGCGATACAAAAGGACTTTTACCAGAGTTTGGAGACTGGATAGAAGAAGGATTGTTGCAGAGAGCAGATGTTGGAGACTGTGGTGCAGAAGGACTGTTACAGAGAGCTCAGGTTGGAGACTGAGATGCTGAGGAAATGTTGAAGACAGCAGGGTTTGAATTCTTGGGTACATAAGGACTTTGGCAGAAAGCAAAGTTTGGAGACTCTGGTGAAGAAGGACTGATACAGAGATCAGAGTTTGGAGACTGGGGTGCAGAAGAATCATTTCAGAGAACAGAGGTTGGAAACTAAGGTGCAGAAGGATTGTCACACAGAGCAGATTTTGGTTACTGGGGTGTAACAAGAATGATGCAGAGAGCAGAGGTTGGAGACTGAGGTGCAAAAGGACTGATACAGGAAGCAGATGTTGGAGACTGGGTTTCAGAAGTACTGTAGCAGAGAGCAGAGGTAGGAGACTGGGGTGCAGAAGGACTGTTGCAGAGAGCAGATATTGGAGACTGGGGTGCAGAAGGACTGCTTCAGAGAACAGAGTGTGGAGACTGGGGTGCAGAAGAACCATTGCAGAGAGCAGAGTTTGGATACTGATGTGCGGAAAGATTGTTCAGAGAGCAGAGGTTGGAGACTGGGGTGCAGAAGGACTGTTGCAGAGAGCAGAGGTTGGAGACTGAGGTTAAGAATGACCGTTGCAGAGAGCAGAGGTTAGAGACTGGGGTGCAGAAGGCGTGTTACAGAGAGCAGAGTTTGGAGACTGGGTTGCAGAAGACCTGTTACAGAGAGAAGATGTTGGGGACTGGGGTGCAGAAGGATTTTTACAGATAGAACAGTTGGAGACTGGGGTTTAGAAGGATTGCTGCAGAGAGCAGAAGTTTCAGACTGAGGCTTAGAAGGACTGTTACAGAGAGCAGAGTTTGGAAATTGGGGTGCAGAAGGACGGTTATAGAGAGAAGAGGTTGGAGACTGCCATACAGAAGGACTATTACAGAGAGCAGAGTTTTGAGACTGGGGTTGCAGAAGAATCGCTACAGAGAGCAAAGTTTGGAGACCGGTGTACAGTAGGATATTTTCAGAGAGCACAGGTTGGAGACTAGGGTGCAGAAGGGCTGTAGCAGAGAGAATAGGTTAGAGACTAGGGTGTAGAAGGACTGTTGCAGAGAGCAGACGTTGGAGACTGGGATGCAGAAAGATTGTTGCAGAGAGCAGATGTTGGATACTGGGGTATAATAAGACGTTTGCAGAGAGCAGAGGTTGGAGACTGGGGTGCAGAAGGACTGTTGAAGAGAGCAGAGGTTGGAGACTGAGGTGCAGAAGGACTGTTACAGACAGCAGAGGTTTTAGACTGGGGTGCAGAATAACTAATACGGAAAGTAGATTTTGGAGACTGGGGTGCAGAAGGATTGTTACAGAGAGCAGAGTTTGTAGCCTGGGGTGTAGAGGGACAGATGCAGAGAACAGAGGTTGGATACTGGGGTGCACAAGGGCCGTTGCAGAGAGATGCGGTTTTACACTGAGGTGCAGAATGACTGTTACAGAGAGCAAAGTTTGGAGTACGGGGTGCAGAAGGATCTTACAGAGAGCAGACGTTGGAGACTGGGATGCAGAAGGATCGTTGCAGAGAGCAGAGGTTTGAGACTGGAGTGTAGAAAGACTTTTGCAGAGAGCAGAGGTTGGGGACTGGGGTGCAGAAGGATTGTTACAGATAGCACATTTTGGAGACTTGGGTTTAGAAGGATTGTTACAGAGAGCAGAATTTTCAGACTGAGGCTTAGAAGGACTGTTACAGAGAGCTGAGTTTGGAAATTGGGGTGCAGAAGAACCATTATAGAGAGAAGAGGTTGGAGAATGTCATACAGAATGACTGTTACAGAGAGCAGAGTTTGGAGACTTGGGTGCAGAAGGACCATTGTAGAGAGCAGATGTGGTAGACAGAGATGCATAAGAATCGTTGCAGAGAACAGAGGTTGGAGACTGAGGTGCAGAAGGATTTTTGCAGAGAGCCATTTTCAGACTGGGGTGCAGAAGGACTGTTTCAAAGAGCAGATGTTTGATCCTGGGGTGCAGAAGGACTGTTACACATAGCAGAGTTTGGAGACTGGGGTGGAGAAGGATCATTGAAGAGAGCACAGTTTGGAGACTGGGGTGCAGAAGGCCTGTTACAGAGAGCAGAGTTTGAAGACTGGGGTGCAGAAGGCCTGTTACAGAGAGCAGAGTTTGGAGACTGAGGTGCAGAAGACTATTACAGAGAGCAGCGTTTTGAGAATGGTTGCAGAAGGATCTTAGAGAGAGCAGAGGTTTGAGGCTGAGGTGCAGAAGGACTTTTACAGAGAGTAGAGGGTGTAGACTGGGGTGCAGAAGGAGTGTTACAGAGAGCAGAGTTTGGAGATTGGGGTGCAGAAGAACTGTTACTGAGAGCAGAGTTTGGAGACAGGGGTGCAGAAGGACTGTTTCAGAGAGCAGATCTTATAGACTGAGGTGCAAAAGGACTGTTAAAGAGAGCATATTTTGGAAACTGGGATGTAGAAGGACCATTGCAGAGAGCAGATGTTGGAGACTGGGTGCAGAAGGACTATTAATGAGAGAAAAGTTTGGAGACTAAGGTGCAGGAAGATCATTTCTGCGTGCAGAGTTTGAGACTGGGGTGCAAAAGGACTGTTACAGATTGCAGAACTTGGAGACTTAAGTGCAGAAGGACATTTACAGAGAAGAGAGGTTGGAGAATGGGGTGCAAAAGGATTCTTACAGAGAGCAGAGGATTTGAGACTGGGGTGCAGAAGTATCGTTTCAGAGAGCAGAGGTTGGAGAATGAGGTGCAGAAGAATCGCTACAGAGAGCAGAGGTTGGAGACTGGGGTGCAGCAGGACATTTACAGAGAGCACAGGTTAGATACTTGGGTGCAGAAGAAATGTTGCAGAGAGCAGAGGTTGGAGACTGGGGTGCAGAAGTACTGTAGCTGCGAAAAGAGGTTGGAGACTGGGGTGCAGAAGGACTGTTACAGAGTTTAGAGGTTGGAAACTGTGGTGTAGATGGATCGTTGCAGAGAACAGAGGTTGGAGAATGAGGTGCAGAAGGATCGTTGCAGAGAAAAGAGGTTGGAGACTGGGCTGCAGAAGGCCTCTTACAGAGTGCAGAGTTTTGAGACTGGGGTGAAGAAAACCTGTTACATAGAGCAGAGGTTGGAGACTGGGGTGCAGAAGGATTTTTACAGAAAGCACATTTTGGAGACTGGGGTGCAGAAGGATCGTTTCAGAGAGCAGAGGTTTAGACTGAGGCTTAGGAAGACTGTTACAGAGAGCAGAGTTTGGAATCTGAGGTGTAGAAAGACTGTTACAGAAAGCAGAGGTTTGCAATTGGTGTGCAGAAAGACAGTTATAGAGAGAAGAGGTTGGACACTGTGGTACAGAAATACTGTTAGAGAGAGCAGAGATTAGAGACTTTGGTGCAGAAGGATCGTTTAGAGAGCAGATGTTGGAGACTAGGGTGCAGAAGGACTGTTACAGAGAGCAGACGTTGGAGACTGAGGTGCAGAAGGATCGTTACAGAGAGCAGAGGTTCGAGATTGGGGTGCAGAAGAACTGTTACAGAGAGCAAAGGTTAGAGACTGGGGTGCAGAAGGACTGTTGCAGAGAGAAGAGATTGGAGACTGAGGTGCAAAAAGACTGTTAAAGAGAGCAGAGGTTATAGACTTAGGTGAAGAAGGATTGGTACAGATAGGAGAGGTTTAAGACTGAAGTGTAGAAGGACTGTAACAGAGAGCAGAGTTTGGAAACTGGGGTGCAGAGCGATCGTTGCAGAGAGCAGCGGTTTGAAACCGAGGTGCAGAAGCATCGTTGCAGAGAGCAGAGGTTGGAGACTGAGGTTCAGAAGGATCGTTACAGTGAGCAGAGTTTGGATACTTGGGTCAGAAAGACAGTTACGAAGAGCACAGTTTAGAAACTGGGGTGCAGAAAAAATGTTGCAGTGAGCAGAGATTGATTGGAGACTGCGGTACAGAAGTACCGTTACAAAGAGCAGAGGGTAAAGACTGGGGTGAAGAAGGAATGTAACCTTGAGCAGTGTTTGGATAATGGGGTGAAGAAGGATGTTACAGAGAGCAGAGCCTGGAGACTGGTGTCAGAAGCACTGTTGCAGACAACAGACGTTGGAGACTGGGGTGCAGAAGGATCGTTGCAGACAGCAGAGGTTGGAGACTGAGGTGCAGATGGATCGCTACAGAGAGCAGAGTTTTGAGACCGGGGTGCAGTAGGATAGTTACAGAGAGCACAGTTAAAAGACTGGGTGCAGAAGAGATGTTGCAGAGAGCAGAAGTTGGACACTGGGGTGCAGAAGAACTGTAGCAGAGAGCAGAGGTTTAAGACTGGGGTGCAGAATGACTGCTGCAGAGAACAGAGGTTGGATACTGGGGTTCAGAAGGGCCGTTGCAGAGGGATGAGGTTGGAGACTGAGGTGCAGAATGACGATTACAGAGAGCAAACTTTGGAAACCGGGGTGCAGAAGGATCTTACAGAGAGCAGAGGTTGAAGACTGGGGGTGCAGAAGGACTGTTGCAGAGAGAAGATGTTGGAGACTGGGGTGGAGAAAGCCTGTTACAGAGAGCAGACTTTGGTGACTGAGTTGCAGAAGACCTGTTACAGAGAGCAGATTTTGGAGACTGAAGTGCAGAAGGATTGTAACACATAGCACAGTTTGGAGACTAAGGTTTAGAGGATTGTTGCAGACAGAAGAGGTTTCAGACTGAGGCTTAGAAGGTATGTTACAGAGAGCAGAGTTTGGAGTCTGAGGTTCAGAAAAACTGTTTCAGGAAGCAGGGGTTCGCAATTGGGGTGCAGAAAGACTGTTATAGAGAGTAGAGGTTGGAGACTGAGGTATAGAAGAACAGTTACAGAGAGCACAGTTTGGAGACTGGGGTGCAGAAGGACTGTTACAGAGAGCAGACGTTGGACACAGAGGTGCAGGCGGGTTGTTATAGAGAGCAGAGATTTGATACTGGGGTTCAGAATGACCATTACAGAGAGCAAAGAATGGAGACTGAGGTGAAGAAGGACTTTTACAGAGAGCAGAGGTAGGAGACTGAGGTTCAGAAGGATCGTTGCAGAGAAAAGAGTTTTGGAGACTGAGGTGCAGAAGGACTGTTACAGAAAGCAGAGGTTGGCAATTGGGGAGCAGATGGACCGTTACAAAGAGAAGATGTTGGAGACTGCGATACAAAAGGACTTTTACAGAGAGCAGAGTTTGGAGACTGGGTAGAAGAAGGATCATTGCAGAGAGCAGATGTTTGAATCTGGGGTGCAGAAAGACTGTTACAGAGAGCACAGGTTGGAGACTCGGGTGCAGAAGAAATATTGCAGAGAGCAGAGTTTGGAGACCTGGGTGCACAAGGACTGATACAGAGAGAAGAACTTAAAGTCTTTGGTGCAGAAAGATCTTATAGAGAGTAGAGGTTGGAGACTGGGGTGCAGAAGGACTGTTGCAGAGAGCAGAGGTTGGAGACTGGGGTGCAGAAGGACTGTTACAGATAGCACAGTTTCAAGACTGGGTTGCAGAAAAATCTTACAGAGATCATTTTGGAGATAGAGGTGCAGCCTTTTCAGACTGAGGTGCAGAAGTACTGTTGCAGAGAGCAGATGTTGGATCCTGGGGTGCAGAAGGATAGCTGCAGAGAGCAGAAATTGGAGACTTGGGTGCAGAAGGCCTGTTACAGAGAGCAGACTTTGGATATTGCGGTGCAGAAGGAATGTTACAGACAGCACAGTTTAAAGAATTGGTTGCAGAATGATCTTACAGAGAGTAGAGTTTGGAGATTGAGGTGCAGAAGGAGTTTTACAGAGAGTAGTGTTAGGAGATTGAGGAGCAGAAAGAACGTTGTATAGAGCAGAGTTTGGAGACTGATGTCAGAGGAATTGTTACAGAGATCACAGGGTGGAGACTGGAGTGCAGAAGGAGTGTTACAGAGAGCAGAGTTTGGAGATTGGGGTACAGAAGAACTGTTACCGAGAGCAGAGGATGGAGACTGGGGTGCAGAGGACTGTTGCAGAGTGTAGAGTTTGAAGACTGAGTTGCAGAATAACTGTTACAGAGAGCAGAGTTAGGGGACTGGGGTGGTTAAAGACTAATACAGAAAGTAGAGGTTGGAGACTGGGTGTAGAAAGACCGTTACAGAGAGCAGACTTTGGAAACTGCTGTACAGAAGGACTATTAGAGGGAGCAGAGTTTGGAGACTGGGGTTCTAAAGGATCATTGCAGAGAGAAGATGTTGTAGACTGATGTGCAGAAGTATCTTACACAGAGCATAGATTGGAGACTGAGCTGCATAAGGACTGTTACAGAGACCAGTGGTTGAAGACTGGGGTGCAGAAGGATCGTTGCAGAGAGCAGAGGTTGGAGACTGAGGTGCGGAATGATCGTTGAGGAGAGCAGAGGTTGGAGAATATGGTGGACAATGATACTTACAGAGAGCAGATGTTGGAGACTGGGTTCAGAAAGACAGTTACAGAGAGCACAGGTTGAAGACTGGGGTGCAGAAAATATGTTGCAGAGAGTAGAGGTTGGAGACTAGGTTGCAGAAGGACTGTTACAGAGAGCAGAGGTTGTAGACTTAGGTGCAGAAGGACTGTTACAGAGAGCAGAGTTTGGAGACTGAGGTACAGAAGAACTGATACAGAAAGCAGACTTTGGAGATGGTGGTGCAGAAGGACTGTTGCAGAGATCAGAGTTTGGAGACTGGGGTGCAGAAGGACCTATGCAGACAGCTGAAGTTGGAGATTTAAGTTCCTAAGATTTTTACAGAGAGCAGAGGTTAAATACTGGTGTTCATATGGACTTATACAGAGAGCAGAGGTTTGAGACTGAGGTGCATATGATTCTTACAGAGAGCAGAGGTTGGAGACTGGGGTGCAGAATAACTGTTGAAGAGAGTAGAGGTTGGATACTGAGGTGCAGAAAGATCGCTGCAGAGAGAAGAGGTTAGAGACTGGAGTGCAGAAGGCCTGTTACAGAGAGCAGAGTTTGGAAACAGGAGTGCAGAAGGCGTTTTACAGAGAGCAGAGGTTGGAGACTGGGGTTCAAAAGGACTGTTACAGATAACACATTTCGTAGACTGGGGTACACAAGGATCGTTGCAGAGAGCAGAGGTTTCAGACTGAGGTGCAGATGGACTGTTACAGATAGCATAAGTTGGAGTCTGAGGTGCAGAAGCACTATTATAGAAAAAAAGAGTGGCAATTGTGGTGCAGAAGGACCGTTACAGAAAGAAGAGGTTGGAGACTGTGGTACAGAAAGACTGTTAAAAAGAGCAGAGTTTGGAGACTGGGGTACAGAAGGACCATTGCAGAGAGCAGAGGGTGGAGCCTGGGGAGAAGAAGGATCATTGCAGAGAGCAGATGTTGGAGACTGGGATGCAGAAGGACTGTTACAGAGAGCAGAGTTTGGAGACTGAGGTGCAGAAGAATTGTTACAGAGAGCAGAGGTTGGAGTCTGAGGTGCAGAAGGAGTTTTACGAAGAGCAGAGGTTGGAGACTGGGGTGCATAAGGATTCTTAAAGAGAGCAGAGAATGGAGACTAGGTTTCATAAGGAGTGTTACGGAGAGCGGAGTTTGGAGTTTCTGGTTAAGAAGAACTGTTAAAGAGAGCAGAGTTTTGAGACTGGGGTTCAGAAGGATTGTTACAGAGTGCAGAGTTTTGGTTCGGGTGCAGCAGGACTGTACAGAGAGTAGAGCTTGAAGACTGGGTTGCACAAGAACTGTTACAGAGAGCAGAGGTTGGAGACTGCAGTGCAGAAGGCCTGTTACAGAGAGCATTGGTTGGAGACTGAGGTGCAGAAGGATCATTACAGAGAGCAGAGGTTGGATACTGAGTTGCAGCAGGAGTGTTACAGAGAGCAGAGGTTGGAGATTGAGTTGCACAAAGATTTTTACAGAGAGCAGAGGTTAGAGACTGAGGTTCAGAAAGACTGTTATAGAGAGCAGAGTTTGAAGACTGGGGTGCAGAAAGTATCGTTGCAGAGAGCAGAGGTTGGAGACTGAGTTGCAGAAGTATCTTAAAGAGAACAGAGTTTGGAGACTGGGGTGCAGAAGAACTGTAACAGAGAGCATAGGTTGGATACTGGAGTGCAGAAGAAATGTTTCCAGAGAGCATAGATTGTTGACTGGGGTGCATAAGGACTGTTACAGAAAGCAGAGGTTGGAGACTGAGATGCAGAAGGACTGTTACAGAGAGCAGAGTTTGGAGACTGGGTTTCAGAACTACTGATACACAAATCAGAGTTTGGAGACTGGGGTGCGGAAGGACCTTTACAGAGAGCAGAGTTTGGAGACTGAGGTATAGAAGGACTGTTACAGAGAGAAGAGGTTGGAGACTGGGGTGCAGAAGTTTTGTTACAGAGAGCAGAGGTTGGATCCTGGGTGCAGAAAGACTGTTACAGAGCAGAGTTTGGACACTGGGGTGCAGAAGGATCTTACAGAGAGCAGAGTTTGGAGACTGAGGTGCAGAAGGACTGTTGCAGAGAGCAAAGGTTGGAGACTGAGGTTCAGAATGATCGTTTCAGAGAGAAGTGTTTGGAGCCTGGGGTGAAGAAGGTGTGTTACAGAGAGCATAGGTTGGAGACTGGGGTGCTGAAGGCCTGTTACAGAGAGCAGAGTTTGGGACTGGGGTGCAGAAAGATTCTTGCAGGGAGCAGAGGTTTGAGACTACGGTGCAGAAGGCCTGTTACAGATATCACAGTTTGGAGACTGGTGTGCAGAACGATATTTTAGAGAGCAGAGTTTGGAGACTGAGGTGCAGAAGGACTGTTACAGAGAGCAGAGGTTGGAGACTGAGGTGCAGAATGATGGTTGCAGAGAGCAGATGTTTGAGACTGGGGTGCAGAAAGAGTGTTTCAGAAAGCAAAACTTGAGACTGGGGTGGAGAAGTATTGTTGCAGGGAGCAGAGGTTGTAGACTGGGTGCAGAAAGACTGTTATAGAGAGTAGAGCTTTTAGACTGGGTGCAGAAGGCCTGGTACACAGAGCAGAGCTTTGACACTGTGGTACAGAATGATTGCTGATAGCTGGTGAGCCTCTTTCTGGACACCTTCTGTTCCGCACAGTCCCATCAGGCCCTCTCTCTTCACCCTGCTCTCTTTTGGCTTTGTGAGCACCTGTGACTTCCACAGTCACTCTAAGCCATGACTCCCAGGCCTATCTACTGGGAACCTGTCCCGCTGCCTCCTGAAATCTTCTTGGTGAGACCCCGCAGGTACCAAGACTTGAGGCCCAACCTTTTTTTCTAATTTCCTCTCGCCAGACAGGCTCCTTCTCATTTTTTATATGTTTTAATGAGTGATCCCACTGCCACTCAGCTACCCCACAGACCCGGTACCCTCTTGTGTCCTCCTTACCAGGACTTTTAAGTGCTCCACTCAGGGCTCCTCTTCATAGCTTTTCCCCAAGCTCCAAATATCACATCTTCACTTACAAGATATTTCCTTTTAATCTTGTTTTGGCACCTTATTATTCTCCCAGACTACATGAAGGTATTCTAACCAAAGCACATGGACTGTAGAGACTACTATGGCTTAGAAATAAGGTATCCCCCCACCAAAAGCTCAGGGTCAGCCACAGCAGCAGTGTTCAGAGGTGAAATGATTAGACTGTGAGACTTGTGACCTAATCTGTGGATCCATCCATTTTGTGGGTTAATTATCTGAAAGGCCAACTGTACTGATAGGAGTGTGGGCAGGTGGAGTGTGGCCGGGGACATGCCTTGGGGAATAACAACTTGTCACCTGCAAACTGTCTCCTCCTGTCCCCTTTCCCGCCCCAACATTCTGGCTGCCATGAGCTAGGGACGCTTCCCCCCCTTTTTTTCTTCAATTTCGACGTCCCACCTCATCTCAGGCCAGCAGCAATGGGTCAGCTGGCCCCAGACAAAACCTCCAAGCCAGGAGGCCAGAGTGCATCTCCCCCTCCGGGTTGTCTGGTCAGGCCTGTGGTAACTGTGGCAACCGTGGACTAACCCAGGGAGTAGGTCTTATGAGCGGATTGGACCCACAACTGTTTCCTAAATCCACAGATTCTGTGATTTTCAGAGCTCAAGCCATTTGCTTCTTGATGGCCTGTTTCCAGCATGCCCTCACCTAGAATGTGGTCTACTAGTGATTATTGAGATTTTCCAGCCGTCCTGGTCCTGCCCATTTGCACACCACAGCTAGCTCCTAGGCAGCCAGACCCATGGACCTCCTGCTGTCCACAGAGGAGAGAAGAGTGATTTTCTGAGGACCATGTTAGAAGTCCACTCTATTTTTTTTTAAAGACCACACTCAGAGGGCATGTTTTCAGGCAGTCCTTCACATGTGTCTTTGAGAAATCAGACTCACAATGATTTTTGTGATTCTCTCCCAGGCTCCAATAACCACCGCTCTACTCCCTACTTCTTGAGATCAACTTTTTAGCTTCCACAAAGAAGTTAAAAACTGCTATTTATCTTTATGTGTCTGGCTTATATCACTTAATATAATTTCTCCCATGAGCTAGTTTTTAATACAAACTGCACAACAAATTCTTTTATGTCAGATTTAAATTTTATTCTGAAGAGATAATTCGAAATGGTCACATATGTTTATGTAGAAAAATGTTCATTAAATATTTATTGGACTGTAGATAATCTGAATGTTTAGCCAAAGGGGAGAGATTAAATTTATTTAAGAGAGATGGAAGTTCATAACCATTCTGAATCAAATTGTGAAACATCATATATTAAGAAAGATGTAATGTTTTGAAAGACCAACAATAAAAAAATTTAAAAAAATTAAAAAAAAAGAGAGATGTAAGTTTATTGATCATCTCAATAGATGCAGAAAAAGCATTTAACAAAATATAGCACCCCTACCTGTCAAAACAGTAGAAACCCTAGGGACAGAAGGAACTTGTAAAAGCATTGTAAAAGCTATCTATGGTAAACCCAAGGCAGCATCATTCTAAGTGGAGAAAGGTTAAAAGCATTTACTCTAAAAACTGGAAGAAGACAGAGTGCCCCCTCTTTCACCACTTCTATTCAACTTCATCCTTGAAATTGCCAGAGCCATTGGACAAAAGAAAGAAATTAAAGGTATACAAATAGGTCAAGAATAATTCAAATTTCACTCTTTGCTGATAGGATCATTTCATCCTCTTAAACTTTTTATTAGAGCATAATAGTTATACATAGAAGTTGGGTTGATTTGGAAAAGATCCTACGTGCATGAAATCTGATTTACTCCTTTCAGTTCCCACCCCCCATCTCTCTCCCCTTCTTGCCCCCATTCTCCTTTCTCTACTGATCTTTCTTTGGGTCATTTATCTGTTAATTTCTGACTGGTGCTTTCTACATATACATACAGGTGCAGTCCCCTGTGGTATATTCCATGTGCACATAACATGATCTGCGTAAAGACCTTTCACATTGCATCCCTTCCCAAACCTCTCCGCCCTCTCATTCTCTTTCTACTCCACTGATCTTCCCTGTATACTTAAGATAGCCAGTCCAACCCCACTTCATCAACTTCTTTCCTCTATTTTGCTCTGGCCCTGATAATTTCAGCATTGTACAGGAATAGTTAACTTCTGCCTTTCTGAACACAGAGATAAAGATTGATGCAAAATGAGAAAAACTCTACATTGGAAAACACTGAAGGCAACACTGACTGCTTCTGCAGATGATGACTCTGCTTTGTAAATTTTTTTCTTAACATTTGCAATGAAAATGAACTTCTCCAAAAATACTATGTTTACATAAAAGGACAACAGGAGACAGAGATTACTGAGACAGTGAGTAATGACTTCACACCATGATGAGGTCGAATGGCTTTCTGTTGGCTTCTAGCAATTCTCTGGTTACTCCCACCCACCATCACCCCTGCAAATTAGTGCGGCTCCATCGGTCTGATTCCCTGAGACCAGTCCCACAGGATATCAGTCTCCAGGCTTCTTTTCATTCGATATTATTTGCCATGTTGCTGCAGATTAACAAGCCTGTTTGGGGTGCTCTCAGTCCATTTTCATTATGGTCTTTTTTTCTCTGTTTTGTAGCTATGACAACAATGGAAATAAGCAATCAATTATTTGTCACTGAATTCATCTTCTTGGGATTATCTAAACACTCCAACGTACAGGGCTGGTTCTTCCTGCTTTTTCTGGTCATTTACCTGACCACTCTCCTGGGGAACATGCTCAAAATACTGGCCACCAGGGTCAGTCCTGCTCTCCACACTCCAATGTAATTTTTCCTCAGCAATTTGAGCTTCTTAGACGTCTGCTACACATCCACCACCCTCCCAGTACTGCTGGTGAACAATTTATGGGAGAAGAAGGCCATTTCTTATGAGGGCTGCCTTTCTCAGATCTTCTTCTTGGTGACAAGTGCTGGCAAAGAAGGCGTCTTACTGGCCAGTATGACTGCTGTGTGGCCACCTGCCGTCCTCCTCAGTACCCAGTAATCATGAGTGTGAAGGTCTGTGTTGGCTTGGTGACTGGGTCCTGGCTTTGTGGGCTGGTGAATTTGGTCACACACATGGTGCTGGCAATCACACTCACTCTGTGTGGGCCCCATAAGTTCAGCCACTATCTCTTTGACACCCCATTGCTCGTGAAGCTCTCCTGCTCAACACCTCTGTAAACGAGTCTGCGCTCAACGTTGTCAGTGCCACCATGGGCCTTAGCCCCTGCCTCTTCACTGCAGGCTCTTACGCACTCATCATGGCGGAATCCTGGGAATTCCCTCTGCCAGGGCAGGAGGAAGGCCTTCTCCACCTGTGCGTCCCCCCTCACTGTCGTGGTGGTCTTCTATGGAACAGCCAACTTCCACTATGAAAGGCCCAGAGAAGGCTGGACACGCCCACCCTGGTCTCTGTGCTTTTCTGTGTTGTAACCCCCATGTTGAAGCCCATCATTCACAGTCTTAGAAGCAACGAGGTCCAGAGTGCCCTCATGAAGCTTCTGGGAGACAGACTGTATAGTGTGATTAGAACTAGATGATGGTTTTATTCTAGGAAATGTCTTAGTTGTAGAAATATGTAAACTCTTCAGCAACAATTACAAGAGCGCTCTCTGCGTACACAGTTTCTCATAAACACTGTGGTGCCCCTCCAACCAGGGGAAGCACACTTTGCTAAGTATGTGACACATTGTGACCTCACCTGGGTTCTCTAATCCACAGGTATTTCAGAATATTTTATTAATTTTCTCTCCAAAAAAAGCCTATACCCAAAGCAGTCAATCAACTTTACCCCAATATTGCGGCTCTAGTAAACACTTGTGAATGTGAAGTGCTATGTGCAATGTGACTTTGACTTGCATTTTCCTAATGGATCTTGATTCTAAGTTTTAAATAAACACCATTTCTCTGTTTCTCCTTCACATGTGGAAAGACCTATTTATACACTCGAGTTTCTGTGGATATTTTTAATGAAGTAATACCATATACACCTTTTGGATCTGACTCCTTTCACTTAGGATGTTTGCAATTTTCAGTTATATTGTATCTTCTATTAGTATTTTAGTTTATTCCTCCTTATTTTGACTGATTTTCATATTATGAAAATGCCACATTTTTTTGTTCATTTCCCACTGGATAGTAATTTTTACTTTGTGTCTGTGTGGGTGTCGTACTGGAGATTGAACCTGTAGCCTCCTGCACACTAAACAATGTTCTACCACTAAGCCAAAGCCCAACCCTTTTAAAAATTTTGTTTTGAGACAGGGTCTTGCAAATTTGCCCAGGTTGTCCCTGAATTTTTGATTCTCCTGCCTCAGCTTCTTGAGTAGGTAGATTACAGACATGCCTGGTCATTTTCACTTTTTGACTAATATGAATAAGATTCGTATATATAATATAAACATTGTATATAATATGAACATTATATGAACATTCATGTACAAATCATTGGTGTACAACTTTTTTATTTATCTTGAGTTTGTAAGTAGGAGTTGAAGAGGTGGATCGTTAACTCCATATTTAACTTTCTGAAGAAGTTCCAGATCATTTTCAGACAAGTGGAACCAGCTTTCCTTATTATTAAGAGTGGTGAATAAAGCTTCTGATTTCCTCACTCCCTTAACAACACATCATTATCATTCCTTTTATTGTGACTATTCTGGAATGTGTGAAGTGCTTCCTCAAATGTGCTTTAGCTTTGCCTTTTCCTGATGGCTAATCATTCTCAGATCTTTCAGGAGTACTGTTAATGTGTCTCTCCTAAGCATGAGGAAAACCCCATTGTATTATGGGAAATTTTAAGTTTTAGAGACTTACCTCTTCATATAATACTTTTGTTTATTTTTTTTGTGCATATTTATTTTTTTTTGTCCATAGCAAACTATTTCTTCACCAGGTCATGAGAATCAGCAGGATTATTAAATTAAGGGGCACAAAGTTATACAGGGTTTGGTAAGGGATCAGACCTTAGCAGGAGTGGATCAGCTGAAGATAATGGGGATGCTTTTAATATTGTGGCTTCTGATATCTCTCCATCTGGCAAAGTATGTAACATGAAGGAAAAACTTCATATGCTGTGCGAAATCCATCCCAATAAGTGTACACCCACCCTGACCCCTTCTCTCCCTAGCTGGAAGGGAGGCAATCTTGAGGTTTCAGCCACGCACAACTTCTTAGCAGAAATCTCACTCTGAACGTCGCTCACCCACATCCCAGAAGAGAGAGGACGCTGATCTTCTCGCTGCATGCTGAAAACAGGTGATTGCCAAAACATTAATGAATCCAACAGCGAATAATCTACTCTCCATTGTTGCAGTTGAATTCAAGCCATTGCCTTTGAGTTGTGTTTGCACACTGAGGAGTCCCAGAGCAGCTGAAGAGGAAAGGCTCGATCCATATTCCCAACAAGTCAGCCCCAGACCTCTATAAATGTCCATCACAGGAAAATGAATTGTGAGAAATCAGAGGATATTGACCTTTTCATGAGGCTACAGATATGCAACAGGCAACTTTCAGAATAACAGGTCCGTTTTGTGGTGAATGGAGACCAACAGCCAGTTTTACCAAGAGCTTTCTTTGCAGCCCAGTTGCTAGTATGGAGATCAGCAAGGGCCACACCAAAACCATAAATCTATACCTTTCTGTGAGAGTTGCTGGTAAGTAGTTTATTTACCATCACAATTTTCAAAAACACTATTCCAGAATCAGGATATACCTACACCTTATAAACATATTACAGAATATTGTACATATTTTCATTACCATTTTGATGGCATTTATGTAATGACCTATCATAGCACCTTTTCTATGTATTTCTAAGTTTCCACAATACTACTTGTATTGCCAGAGTAGAAATCATTTCAGAGGTTATCACAAAACCTGAGGGAGTTAGCATGATGCCTCCAGTACTGGAAGAAAACCCAAAACATAACCAGAAACCTTGGGATGCCTAATTTCCTTAAGTGAGATGATGTGTGTCGAAAATTACTAATTGTAGACAATAGATGATGCTAAGTGTTAATCCTCTGCTTTTGATGAGCAGGATAGAAAGGAATAATTTTTAGGGAGAAAGTATAGGGACACATTCTCATTATGATAAAATATAGCATAACAATAGATCTACCAAAATATCTGTTTAAATAAAAATCATTATTGTAGAAGAAGTTATGTTTAGAAACGTATTCATTCACTAACTAGGAGTTTTCATCTTTATCTTACAACACATGGATGCTTGGGGAGGGGAGTTGCAAGCAATTTATTAACTGTAATAAATCCCTGAAGCTTGTGAGTAATCTACTTCATACACAACCCCCCTCCTTTAGAAATATTATACTTTGGGGTCAGTCATAAGTGACTTCATTCTCGGTCACCTGACTTTCAGATGGCTGATTGGGAAAGAAAGATGCAGAGCTGATTGTTCTTTGGGAACTGAGCCTATGGTCTCCATAAGGGATATGTTTAGGAGACAGGAGACACTGAGTTCCTCAGAAGCCGCTGGGCTATGCTGCCTCACTTATGGCCACAGAGGCTTTATTTTTCTCAGCAAGATATCTGCACCAGAACCACTGAACAGAAATGTCCTCTTGCCTTGGTCAAGTCTCTGTTAGATCCTTTAGGTCCCACACATTACCATCTTTAAAGAATATTTTAAAAACTCTGCTTCATGGATTTACTTGATAGACCTTCTTCATTCTTCAAACCTTTACTGAGTGCACATTTACACAACGTGTTGCCCTAGTGTTTAGAACACAAATGAGAGGCCCAACTAGGACCTGGAGGAACACATATTCAAGATGGAATGAGGGGCTTTGAAAAGTATTAAGTGCTCCATTCCCAGAGCTGCCCAAGCAAACACTAATTGAAAATAATGATAATTTGTAGATTACATAGAATTGTTACCAAGTTTCCTGCACATGTTGAGTTCATCTTCCCATTAGATTGTAAGTTGGTTGAAGGACAGTGTCGGAGACCAACTCCAACAGGGGGTCTCAGGAGACAAACGGATGGTGAGGAGTCGACGAAAGAGGGGGTGGAGAAACAACACAGACACCAAAGTGAAGGTGTTGATCCCAATCTTTACTTGTGAACTTGATCATATATACTTTTCATTTTGGCAGGCTTACAGTACTTTGTGGTTACAAAACAGGAATCATTATTCAAACAAAACAAAATATTACGTAGCTACAATTAGAATAGAAGAATATATCTTGGCTTATGCATAAGCAAACATTTGTACTTTCAGTTCGAGTTTTGCTTTGAGCTGTTTCTGCTTAGTTAACTTTTAATAATATTTACAAATGTCCCAAACTATTGGCCTATACCTTGACTATTCTTTCTTGACTTACTGACTGGAACAGGTGCCATGGTTATGGCAAGTAGTTGATTTCGTATTACTTGTAATCAAACAAAAGTAAGAGCACAAACCATTGTGCACAGGAACAAGAACAAGTTGCCCAGTACTAAGCACTAATCTATCTTCTTAACATTAATTTTCCTTCTCTAGATTTTAATTTCTCAAAAACTTCCTTGACAGGAATACAGGGAGTTTTTCTTTAGACATTAACAAGTTACACTCCACAGCTAAATCATTGCATTTAGAGCAAACAGATCTATGCTTTAGAAGTAGTTGCATTAATTGGGAAAGTTATGATTTTTCCTTTATACTTAATGGTCATATAAGAAATCAAAACTATACTTGTTAAAGGAGTACAAAAACAAATCAGCCCATTCCCAGAAACATACTGCACTCCTCCAGAGGATGGATGCCTTGCGCCATCCACCTCAGTAGGGCCTTGCCATTGCCTGAGTCAGGGGAGGGGCGCAGCAGGACAGGAATCAGATCTTATCCTCTTTGGGTTTCTTAGTAGATCTGGCTTAGGACTAAATTAGACCCTGTATAGGAACAAAATTGGTTTGAATTGAAACTAACCACTACCAAGAAAAGAAATTTTAAAATCCTAAATGGAAAAGAGAATTTTTTATTTTGAAGAATTTTATAACTAGAAGGCTCTGACATATCGTAAGAGGTAATAATTTGTCTTCCCTTTCCCCTTTATGCTAGAAGAAGCACAGGTGAAATAAAAAGAACTGAAAGAGCTGGCACAGTGGTGCACGCCTGTAACCCAGCAGCTCAGGAGGCTGAGGCAGGAGGATAGTGAGTTCAAAGACAGCCTCAGCAAAAACAAGACACCAAGAAACTCAGTGAGATCCTTTCTCTAAATAAAATATAAAATAGGGCTGGGGATGTGGCTCAGTGGTCAAGCCCCTTAATTCAATCTCTGGTAACTGCCCCCCTACACCCCGGCCCAAAAAAAAACAGAACTGAGAGAGATGTTAAATGCTGAATTGAGTGCTGAATCTCCAAGACAGGAGGGAGGCTTTTTCCTGATGAATTTGTTAAAATTTTAAAATCACCAGTTAGGGGTAAGGGCATCCCTGCATGTTAGGTGAAAGAGCCCAGCCTCCCCCAAAGTGTGTCCTTGGACCAGCATCACTGGGAACACTTGGAACTCACTGACTGAGGCCAACTGTTCTGCACAATGACCTCTGATCTTTCCCTCGGCTCCAAGCACCCACACCACATGGAAGTATATGAGATCAACTCTGGGCCAGGCCAGATAGCTCATAGATTTCACAGTAATAAATTCACATTGCCACAAGCACCTGAAATCATTCAGATATTTTTCTGAATAAATTGACCTTGTACCGTGTGTGTGTGTGTGTGTGTGTGTGTGTGTGTGTGTGTGTGTGTGTGTATTTTAAGCAATTTACTGGGCAACATGAAAATTGGATTTAAAAATTTTAATCATTGCTTGTGCTATTGAGATCAAATAGGAATCATTGTTTCCCTGATGTGCATAAGGGTTTTCATGATCACACCATTCTTCCTCGTTTTTGTCATGCCCATTTATTTTTCTCGTTTGAGGAAATGGATCCCTAAGGTTAGTCAACAAAACATTTCATTATTGCCAAAGCAAAAAAAAAAATTCTTCTTTTAAGACTTTAGACTTATTTATTTTATTTTGTTTATATTTAGATTTTAAAATTAGTTGTGCTTAACTGAAGCACCGACTTTCTATTGAAATTTAAATACTTTAAGCTTCTTCAGGCCTTGAGATTTGGAATTTTAATGAAAACTGTGTTGGCCTATTAAGCATGTGCAATGAATTATTAGAACCAAAGACAAGAGTGTCTGGGCATTGAAGATAATAAGACAGTTTACTAATATTTGGTATTATCATCAGGTAACAAAGTATCACTACAAATAATAGTTATTACATGATAAATTTTCTGAGTCAATTTCGTTTTTTGTTTTTTAAATCATAATTGTTAATACATATTAAATGTACAAATTAATATACATTATGCAAATTAAAGGGATTCATTGATATTTCACTACTTGCATTAATATATTGTGCATGAATTTCAATTCTTTTTTCTGTAAAATGGGGATCTTATAGGTTGTTCTGTAAACCAAATAAGTTAATGCATGTAAAAGTCTTATATGCATTTAATAAGTGTTAGGAATTTTTATCTAATGTGTGTCTCTATTCGTTACTCAATTTGAAAAATCCTGATTGGATTCAGGTATGAAAATATTCATCTTTTCAAAGAAATTCACTGAGTTTTGATAGAATGGATTATCCGAAATTCAATCTAATTTTTGCAGAAAGCATGCCACTTTTAAACTACATTAAAGTTAGGCATTTATGTGTATTGAAGCAATCTAAGAAGACTCACACTCAAATTATTTTTCTATCAAATATGCCATAGATGATTATGATGATTATGGTTATTATTATTGAAGAGCAGAGGGTTTACTATTAAGTTGATCTAATTCCTATGCTGCATTATATAAATTCTAAGGAGCAAGTACATATTGTGTAACAAAGTGTCATTCATGAGTTATGATTGTTAATAATGGATTCTAATGGTGACCATGGTAATGATTCAATCTAATGCCTACATTAATAAAGAGCATAGAGGATAAGGAAAATTGTTTGGGTATCATCCTTCACCCTAACCCACACCCGTGACCTACAAGAAATTAGCCAGTAAAACCAAGGAAAAACTTATATGTAGATAAAATTAAATAAACATACATTGGGAGATTTTTTTAATGCCCCATGAAATTGTCCCTCTTAAACTGACCTTTATATTTAAGACCTTTACAATAGCAGTATGCACAACTTCAGAGATTGTATTTTTAAATCCCTGAACATTTACGTTTAGTTTTCTCTTTTACACATCTACAGACGATGTACCAATTTCCCATAGTAAAATCTGCTGGAACTGCCTTCTATGTGGAATTTTATTTCTTTTTCTGAAAACATCTAGACATCTACCTATAAAAGAGATTGTCATATTGATCTTTTTGATACGGGGAGTTAAAAGAAAGTACATGTCACTGATTTCTAAATGACTTGAAGTTCATCCAGGTAGTTGATAGAGAAAACAGAGAACGTAAGAAATGTCAAGTACGTGTAGATTCCAGCTCCATTTAAAAGTTGATTTATTGTAAATCAATGCTAATAAGGTAACCTCTTGTTTAAGGAAATTATTTAGAGAAAGAGATACCTACAACTGACCTAGATAGTGTGGTGTTTTTAGTCATTTCTGGATAAACTTTTACTACAATTTTCATGAACACCAAGTATCACAAGAATCCCTACTTTTTTTATTTCCTTCTCTACTTTCTCTATTATCCTGGGGAATTTCATATTCACCCTTTGCTGTAATAGTTGCCTTCAAGACAATGACTCCCAAATCCACACCTGCAGTTCTAGGCTGTCTGTGAAGGGCATTTCCACGTGATTATCCCACAGATAACTCACATTCAACATTACTCAAATCAAATCCACCAAAGCCTCCTCTACATCTGCTATTCCTCACATATTCCTGTTTTCCTGAGTGATCCCAACAGCTAGCCTGCCTGCCCATACTGATTTGTTGTCTTTACCGTGTTCTCTTCAACTAGGACTTTAAAGTTCTCCATATCCTTCTCCATGAGGGCTTCAGAGATTTTCTCCCACCTTCAACACACCACGTCTTCAGATACAGACCACTTCATTTTGATCTTGTTTTAGCACTCAGATCACTCTTTTGATCTAAACAGGTGTGTCTAAAACCTGGGGAACCAGGTTTCACAGTTATCGACCTCTTCCTTGGACTCACACGCACAATTCCATGAGTGGGTCTATCTGCGTGTTCTAGACCTAGAGATCTGATGATTTTCTAAAACCCAGTCTATCTCCCTCCAGATGTCCCTGTTTTCAATCCGCACTCACCTGAAAGAGACTTATGGTCCCCTATTGTTGATACTCTGCAATCATTGATGTCCATGCTCATACCCAAGCCTGGCTTCCAGAGACACACCTGGGCTCTCTCACCCATGGCATGGTGGGGGGTGGGACGTTTTCTGAGGTTTCTATTGCCAAGTACCTTGCTTAGAAATCAGGCCTGACACAACTTCACAGAACCTAGTCCCGGCCACATAGGCTGATCCCTGCCACCTCCCCTGAAGTAGCAGGCTCCTCAGAATGACCCAGGGCTTGGCAGCATCCACTGGTACTATCCCACCAGCCACTTGAAGCCTAGCTGGAGTCTCCATAAGAACAAGGTACATCTCTATGGAAATGGGCTCCCTCCTCCTGCCCAAATGTTATGCAGCTCTTAGAGAAGCTCAATAGTGAGGGTCTTTCCATTTATAGCAATTAAAATAACCAAGTGTTCTGATCTTGCTGAACTTAGAAGGCAGATTCCTGCTATATTCTTTGAGATTTCTGCCATCAATGTTGCCTAAGATGCTAACTTGCCATCCCACTAACTATAAGACAGTGTTCTCAGTCAAGACCAATCGCACAACCAACAACAACACACACACACACACACACACACACACACACACACACATGCACACGCCCATCCATCATGGTGAGCAAGGCTTTGTATTTGTGATACAGACCGAATGCACCCACCAATCACATTCACTGCTTCAAACAGATCGTGATCAGGAAACAACTGATGTCACTTGTAATATGTGATATGTCCTGGACTATCACTGTGGTAAAAAAGAAGTAGAGAAATGCAAAAAATGGGAGAAAATACTTAATAAAAATATTGAGATGTGGTTCCAAACAATCCTGAGTTAAAAATCATCTTGAAAAAATGCTTTCACTTCTATTTATCAATTTACTTACTTACTTACTTACTGCAGTACTGGGGATTGAACCCAGTGGCACTCTACCATGAAGCTATATCCCCAGACCTTTCAATTATTTGGGACAGGGGGCCTTGCAGAGTTTCAAATTTATGATCCTCCTGCCTTAGTCTCCCAAGTACCTGGGATTACAGGCTGGTACGACACTTCCCCATTAATTACTTATTTTTAAAATAAGGCTATTTTTAAAAATTTAACTATAATTTGTACTCAAAAAATGCACAGATCTAAAGTGTACAGGTTTATAATATTTTACATATATATAAACTACCAAAAATCAGGATATAAAACATTTCAATCACTTTAGAAAATTCCTTCATGCTTCAACTGATATCACCCCTGAGCTCAAATAAAAAAAAAAGACCACCATTATTACTTGACCATTAGAGCTGTTTTGCTAATTTTTGAACTTTATTTAAAGAAAACATACAGTATATATTTTGTATCTGGCTTCTTTCCCCCAGATAATTTTTTTAGATTTGTCAATGTTATTAATGTTTCAGTATTTGTGTTTCTAAAGTAACTGAATTATTCCACTGCATGATAAACCGTGATTTGTCTTCAGTATTTCGGCTGAAAGCATAATATTTTTTTGAGTTATTTTGAATTTTTACACAAGAATTTTTGTGAACTGTGCATTAATTTCCTTGGAAATATCCTAGGAATGGGATTGTTTTGAATAGAATAACTACATATTTAACTAAATTAGAAATTACTAAATATTTTTGAAAAGTATGTGTATAGACTTCAAATTTCACCTTGAGTATCTATCTAAATAGCTAAAAAGCATGTTGTTTTCATCATTATAATAACCAAAAAAAGCAAAAGAAAATGCAAATTAATTACTTTCCTTGACTTTATTAGGGATGAAGAGTATAAGGCAAAAAACTAACCAATGTCTGGGGAGAGATAAGCAACCAAAATAATCCAGGCATTTTTTTAACTATGGGAGAACCCACTAGATACATAGCAGTTTATTTATAAAAAAACTCAAATAAAAAATAGTTAATAGATTGCTAAAGACTAAGTATAGACTGGTTTAAGAGCATAAAGACCCATAGAACTATAGACATAAGATGTTTGTATTTTTTTTCTTTATCTCCATTGATTCCACCAAATGCTCCCAGGAAGATTGGGAAGTATTCTGAGAAAGTGTCTTTAACGGTATCATTTCTTGGATAGGTGGAGGGACAAAGAGCAGCAACAGCAGCCAAAACTCCTCCCAGACCCATTTCCTGATTTTTTGCATAGAAGAAAAGCTGTAATCTTCAGGAGCAAGAGTAACAGAAACTGTTACATTAGGACACTCAAAGGAAAACATTTGCAGCTATGGAAAGGAACAGGCCGAAATGTCTAACGTCGGGAGGAATAAGAACTAGGCTCAGACATATTGCTAAAAAATGGTTCTCTGTGAAGACCATATTTCTGTTACTGAGTTTACAGTACCTAAGGTAGGGCTTCGTGGAAACATCAGAAATCCCTTCTCTGTTTCCCACTAGTCCACTAACATGCATTGACTGAAAATAACAGTAGAATACAGCTGAGAATTCTTCAAGAAATAGATTATCTCTGGAGAACAACGAAAATAGTATACACAAAAGCAAGCAGGGAACAATATTAACAAATTGAACTCAGCCATATAGAATAAAAATAACATTACAGTCAATTGAGATCAATCCCAGAATGCAAGGCTTGTTCAATATTCAAAAATTCAATCAACCAAATTTCCATAGTAACAGACTAAATAAGAAAAAAATATATATCATTTTAATAGATGCAAAGAAAATAAGAAAATTCAATATCTATTTATGATAAAAACTATAACTAAATGAAACTAGGGGCAAAGTCCAGTGGTAGAGTGCATGCTTAGTATGCATAAGGCTCTTAATTAAAAACCCAGCACACATACACCAAAAAAAAAGCTACTAGTAAAAAATGCATAGACATTTTCTAACTTGATAAAAGGCATTGAGTAAATGTAATGTTCCAGACACATAGCTTATATTATCTCAAAACTTTTTTCAGCAGTTGTGAAATAGACATCATTAATATCCTAAGCAAGGAACAAACTGAGGAATAGAGATGAGCTGACTTTTTTACAAACAACATCAAAACAACAGATGGATTTCAATCCACATCTATCTGGACCAAGAGCATACTGTTTTAATATAATATTTTTCATTTAAGATTGAAAAAGAAACAGAAATTTTAGTTCAAAACAATGGATCACGGATTAGCATGGGTAACATGATAGAAAATCAGTAATTGTATCAATCATTTTTTTTCAGGAAATGTAATGTTTGGTGAGGTAAATCTTATAATACAAAAGAAGAAAAATACCTAAGTATATATCATTTGTCAAAATTTATTGTATCTTATAAAACTTAAAAAAATAAAAATTTCTACTGAAAAAAATAGATCAATGTATTTAAATGCAGGTGACTTATAATTTTACCTTTAAAAAATAATCAGAGATGATCACAGATACATATGTATAAAAGCTTCTATTCGAATATTTATGATAGTAAATGAAATGGAAGGTTTCTATATTCAATAAAAAGGGAGATATTAACTTAATTTCATGTTAGGAAATTAAGATTAGAAGGCAAACAACTAAATAGAGTACAACAATATTGGGAAATTTTGCTTTGGGTATTTTAAAGATAGATAGAGGTAGAATGGTATGAATGAAAAGAGAGCTTTGATTTTGTGACCTGTTCTATTCTTCTGAATAACTTTCTGCATTTTCTTTATTTTTCCACAATGAAAACTTGTTACTTGAAATAACAGATATACAGAAAAGAATTCATCACAGTGAAACACAGTGTTAGAAGGGAGATACTGCAGATTCAATGAGACAAGGGGTTGATAGCTGGTTGTGCATTTTGACCCAGTCTCCATTTATTCTTACAAAAGACTACCTATGCAAAAGTCTGTGAGAAGTTATGCTCTCTCTAAGTCACTCCTATACGTCTCTTTCCAGAGTCCAGGCATCTCTGTATACAATATTATTTGCCATGTTCCTGCAGATTAACAAGCCTGTTTGGGGTGCTCTCAGTCCATTCTCGTCATGGTCTCTTTTTCTCTGTTTTGCAGCTATGATACCATTGGAAATGAGCAATCAATCATTTGTCCCTGAATTCATCTTCTTGGGATTTTTCAACCACTCCAACCTACAGGGCTGGTTCTTTCTGCTCTTTCTGGTCATTTACCTGACCACTCTCCTGAGGAACATGCTCATAATAGTGGCCACCAGAGTCAGTCCTGGTTTCCACACTCCAATGTACCTTTTCCTCAACAATTTGAGCTTCTTGGACGTCTGCTACACATCCACCACCCTCCCAGTACTGCTGGTTAACTTCTTCTGGGAGAAGAAGGCCATTTCTTATGAGGGCTTCCTTTCCCAGATCTTCTTCTTGGTGACAAGTGCTGGCACAGAAGGCTTCTTACTGGCTGTATGGCCAGGATGACTGCTGTGTGGCCACGTGCCGTCCTCCAGTGTACCCAGTCATCATGAGTGTGAAGGTCTGTGTTGGCCAGGTGACTGGGTCCTGGCTGTGTGGGCTGGTGAATTTGGTCACACACAGGGTGCTGGACATCACACTCAAACTGTGTGGGCCCCACCCATTCAGCCACTTTCTATGTGACACCCCATTGCTCCTGAAGCTCTCCTTCTTAGACACCTCTGTCAACGAGTCTGCGCTTCCCATTGTCAGTGCCACCATGGGCTTGAGCCCCTGCCTCTTCAATGCAGGCTCCTACGCACTCATCATGGCAGCCATTTTTGTGATTTCCTCTGCCCAGGGCAGAAGGAAGGCCTTCTCAACCTGTGCGTCCCCCCTCACTGTCGTGGTGGTCTTCTATGGAAGAGCCAACTTCCATTATGACAGGTTCAGAGTAGGCTGGACATGGACACCCTAGTCTCTGTGCTCTTCTGTGTGGTGAGCCCCCTGTTTAGCCTCGTCATTCACAGCCTGAGAAGCAACGAGGTCAGAGTGCCCTGAGGAAGCTTGCTGGAGGGTGTGCATCCCTTTGCACGATCAAAGTTTAGACCAATCTTCAAACTGGAGTATACAGTCATCTGAAAAAGATTCCTCCCAGGGACTTGTAGGAACCTGGTTAGAGAGTCTGTATCTGGAGCTTCAACTTTAACTTCCGCTTTTAAAATTTATGAGATTCCTCTCTCTCCTCTCTTTTAAGAAACACCTTTTCCCACTTTCAGTTTCAAGTGTGTTGGACACCTTGTGTGGGTGGGTGTTCAGCACATTCTCTGTCTTGGGTTCTCCCCACACCAGAGGGACAGAAAGTATGAGAACCTCGTTTTCCACACTCCACTGCTTGCAGGCCTCCATTTTAGGAGGTTCTGTCAAGATCAGCCAAACACTAGGCAGAGAGGAAGAAAGGAAAGAAAGAAAGCGGTTTTTTTTTGGATTCCATAGCAGCAGCAGCAAACCAGCCCTGTAGAGGCAGGAACTAATCTCCTTGGTGCCAGGAGCTGTGTGTGCAGGCTCCTAGACAGCTGTTCCTGAATGTGGGTTACAGTAGCGTGGAATGAGCATCTCTTTCCAGGGAAGCTAGGGTTTCCATATATAAGGTGGTGTCACCTGCCCTATTTTTTTTTCTTCCAAATCTCCCAACCATTTTATAACTTTTTTCTGTGTCAACTTTCTCTACCCTAAGACATCAAGAGTCGTTCTTTATCTCTACCTGACCATGGTGGCACTGACCACAATAGTGGTTTACATCAGAGATGGTTCTAGATAACAGATCTGAGGAGGTAGGTTGGATGTCTGACCTGAGGGAATTGAATATGTTGATGATGTCACAGCCCATAGGAAAGGAGACCTGATAATTCCTGGTGTGCAATGACCCAACAGAGACTTTAAGTTATCGTGGCCTGAAATCAAATGTGTATGGAAAACTGAGCTTTGGAATAACACCATCGACCTTCAGGGTGAGAATGAACATTACAACATGACTACAGACTGCTGTTACTGACTGGAGTTGGAGACTTACAGAAAGTAAATGATAGGTTCAACCATTATACTCCTACTTCAAGTCAGGTTCAGATCATCAGAAATATTTTCTCTCTGATAACTGATAAAGGTTAATATCAGAATAAAACATCCAATTCTCCAAATTGCAGAAGTACAAAGAAAATTATAAATCCACAATTTTTCCTGGTCTCTCTTATGTCAATTAGGACATTAATGGGGAAATTATTGAGACCCTGTTAATTAGAATGGCAAAATACCAGTGGAATTAGACAAATCTCAGAGCCTTGAACCCTGAAATTTTCATTAACCCTCTTTGCTGTCAGAAGCAGCCCCTCCTCCCCCGAGGAGACTAGCTTTCCCTAAATTGAAGACCCTATGGTGACTCTACCTTGGCAGTTTTTTTTTTTAAGAGAGAGTGAGAGAGGAGAGGAGAGGAGAGTAGAGGAAAGGGGAGAGAGAGAGAGAAAGAGAGAGAGAGAGAGAGAGAGAGAGAGAGAGAGAGAGAGAGAGATATTTTAATATTCATTTTCTAGTTCTTGGTGGACACAACATCTTTGTTGGTATGTGGTGCTGAGGATCGAACCCGTCCATATGCGTGCCAGGCAAGCGCACTACTGCTTGAGCCACATCCCCAGCCCAATTGTCTTTAAGATGCTCATCCATCATCCCACATTGTCACCAGACTCTTAATTGGGGACTGATCCTAGAATGCCTCAGGTAAGAGTATAAAATATAGCCCAGGAGAGTATAAGGGTCACACCAAAATTAAAGGTAAATATTTTACTGTATGTTGTTAATAGGAGCCTTAAGAATATATAAGAGAATTTGTTTGAGTCTTCTAGACCGAAAAAGTTAAGACATATTGCTGGATCATCTTGAATGCAGTCACAGGGACGTAATCACCAGAAATGTTAGGGCCAAGGATTTTCCTGAGCCACAGGGAGTGGCTATTAGACTCTCTTTGGTTGATGGACTGAAATCTGGACTCAGTGTTTGCTTAAGTTCAATGACCAATATGATCCTGGAATAATGAAGAGGATGGCGATCAGAAATAAATAAGGTGTTGGATGACGTGTTATGTGACCCCTTCCCTGGCCTCACAGCTGGATCTGGAGGAGAGCCTGGAGCACCAGTCTTTGCCAAGGCCTCGTGGACATGCGTTCAGAAGGCAGCACCAGATCCTTGTGAATCCCGCAGCCACTGCCCTCGGCAGCCTGGGAAGACATTAACAGATGGCATCGTTGAAACGGGCTCCCTGATTTCAGTGAGAATAAGGGTACCATGAAGTAGAAGAAGCCATATGGTGGAGCAGTGACCAGAACCTTCGAATCTGTAGAGATTTTTGACAGTGGTAAATGATTGTGGTATTTATAGATGGGAAAAAATGGGAACCCTTTTAGAATAGTGCCTGTCCCATGTAATGTGAAACTCTTTTTTTCACACTTCATTGGTGCATTGTTGTGGTCCATAATGGTGGGATTTGCTGACACATATTTGAACATGCACACAAAATAACCGTGAACTTTGGCCAATATCATTCCAATATTTCCCCTTTCCTCACCTCCTCCCCTGATATCTTGACTCTACTGATCTTCCTTCAACTTTCATGTTGAGACACCCTTCCCAACTTTCCTTCTTTTTCCCCCTCTAGCTTTAATAGAGGAAAAACATACGGCCCTTAACTTTCTGAGTTGCTTATTTCCCTTAATGTTCTGAAGATCCATCCATCTTCCAGCATGACATAATATCGTTCTTCTTTATGGCTGAATGAAATTCCAGTGTGCATATACCAGATGTTCTTTATCCATTCGTCCACTGATGTCACCTCGGCTGGTTCATGGGCATGTATGTGTCATTATAGTATGATGACTTCGATCTGCTGTGATAAATACCAAGCAGAGGTAGAGCTGGGTCGCAGGGTGGTCCATGGCTACTCCTGAGGAGCTTCCATCCCGATTTCCGTGGTGGTTGTGCTGATTTACATGCCCACCAACAGGGTGAGAGTGCTCCTTTCTCTCCAATTCTCTCCTTGTCACACTCATTTCTGTTTATATTCTTGGTGGTTGCCTTTTTCATTGAAGTGAGATGAAATCTCAGGGTAGTCTTGACTTGCAAGTATTTTCATATATTTGTTGGACACTCACATATTTTCTTCTAAGACGTGTCTGTTTAGTTCATTTAGTTTCCTATTTGGTAATTGGGTTATTTGATAATTGGGTTATTTTATAATTGTGGGTTTGATGTTAAGGATTTTGAGTTCTTTATTAATATTCTGAATATTCATCCTCTTTTAGAAGAGCCCCTCATAAAGATTTTCTCTCTTTCTGTAGGTTCTCTCTTCATATTCTAATTGTCTCCATTGCTGTGCAGAACCTTCTTAATTTGATGCCATACTATTAGCTATCTTTTGGTGTTATCTCTTGAGCTTTGGCAACCTATCGAGAAACTCATTGCCTCTGCCTGTAGGTTGAAGTATTGACTTTGTTTTTTCCTAGAAACTGCATAATTTGTGGTCTAGTGGCTGGGTCTTTAATGCATTTTGAGTTGATTTTTTGCAGGGTGAGCAATAGTTCAGGTCTCATTCTTCTGCTTTTGGACAGGAGTATAGAAGGACTGTTTCAGAGAGTAGATGTTAAAGACTGGGGTTCAGAAGAACTGTTGCAGAGAGCAGAAGTTGGAGACTGAGGTGCAGAAGGACTGTTACAGAAAGCAGTGTTTAGAAACTGGGGTGCACAAGGATCATTGCAGAGAGCAGAGTTTTCAGACTGAGGTTCAGGAAAAATGTTGCAGAGAGCAGATGTTGGAGACTGGGGTTCAGAAAGACTTTTGCAGAGAGCAGAGGTTGGAGACAAGGGTGCGAAAGGATTGTTGCAGACAGCAGAGGTTAGAGACTGGGGTGCAGAAGGACCATTGCAGAGGTCAGAGTTTGGGAACTGAGGTGCAGAAAGATTGTTACAGAGAACAGAAGTTTAAGACTGGGGAGCAGAAGGACTGTTGCAGAGAGCAGAGTTTGGAGACTGGGGTTTAGAAAGACTGTTGAGAGAGTAGAGGTTGGAGACTGGAGTGCAGAAGGCCTGTTTTAGAGAGCAGAGGTTAGAGACTGGGTTACAGAAGTCCTGTTACAGAGAGCAGAGGTTTGAGACTGTTGTGCAGAAGGACTGTTACAGAGAGCATAGTTTGGAGACTTTGATGCAGAAGAATCTTACAGAGAGAAGAGGTAGGAGACTGAGGATGAGAAGGAATGTTACAGAAAGCAGAGGAAGGAGACTGGGGTGCAGGGCGGTCGTTACAGAGAACAGAGATTTCAGACTGAGGTGCAGAAGGACTGTTGCAGAGAGCCAATTTTGGAGACTGGGGTGCAGAATGACTGTTGCAGAGAGCAGAGGTTGGAGACTGGGGTGAAGAAGGATCATTGCAGAGAGCAGAGTTTGGATACTGCTGTGCAGAAGGACTGTTATGGAGAGCACTGTTTTGAGACTTGGTTGCAGAAGGATCTAACAGAAAGCAGAGTTTGGAGACTGAGGTGCATAAGTACTGTAACAGAGAGCATAGTTAGGAGACTGTGGTGCAGAAGGACTGATACAGAAAGCAGAGGTTGGAGACTAGGGTGCAGAAAGACCATTACAGAGTGTAGAAGTTAGAGACTGTGGTACAGAAGAACTGTTACAAAGAGCAGAAATTGGAAATTGGGGAGCAGAAGGACAGTTTCAGAAAACAGAGTTTGGAGACAGGGTTGCAGCAGGACCGTTGAAGAAAGCAGAGGTTTGAGACTGGGTTGGAGAAGGAATGTTACAGAGAGCAGAGTTTGGAAACTGCTGTGCAGAAGGACCTTCCAGAGAACGGAGGTTGGAGATTGGAGTGCAGAAAAAGTGTTAAGGAGAGGAGACTTTGGAGACTGGGGTGCAGAAGGATCGTTGCAGAGAGCAGAGGTTGGAGACTGAGGTGCAGAAAAACTGTTACAGAGAGCAGAGGTTAGAGAGTGAGGTGCAGAAGGATCGTTGAAGAGAGCAGAAGTTGCAGACTGAGTTGTAGAAGAATTGTTGCAGAGAGCAGAGGTGGAGACTGGGCTGAAGAAGGATCGTTAAAGAGAGCAGATGTGGGAGACTTGGGTGCAGAAGGACTGTTACAGAAAGAACAGGTTGGATACTAGGGTGTAGAATTAATGTTGCAGAAATAAGACATTGGAGAACGGGGTGCAGAAGGACTGTTGCAGAGAGCAGAGTTTGGAGACTGAGATGCATAAGGACTGTTACACAGAGAAGACGTTGGAGACTGGGGTGAAGAATTATGATACAGAAAGCTGAGTTGGGAGACTGGGGTGCAGAAGGACCTTTAAAGAGAGCAGAGTTTGGAGACTGGCGTGCAGAAGATCTGTTTCAGAGAGCAGAGTTTAGAGACTGGGGTGCAAAGGCCTGCTACAGAGAGCAGAGGTTGGAGACTGGGTTGCAGAAGGACTGTTATAGAGAGCAGAGTTTTGAGGCTGGGTTGCAGAAGGACTGTTATAGAGAGCAGAGTTTTGAGGCTGGGTTGCAGAAGGACCTTTCAGAGAGCAGAGGTTTGTGACTGAGGTGCAGAAGGATGGTTACAGAGGGCAGTGGTTGGAGACTGGGGTGCAGAAGGATCGTGCAGATAGCAGAGGTTTAAGACTGAGGTGCAGAAGGACTGTTACAGAGAGCACAGGTTGGAGACTGAGGTGCAGAAGGATGGTTACAGAGAGCAGAGTTTGGTGACTGAGGTACATAAGGATTGTTACAGAAAGCAGAGGTTAGAAATTGGGGAGCAGCGGGACCATTACAGAGAGCAGGGGTTGGAGACTGTGGTACACAAAGACTGTAATGGAGAGCAGAGGTCGGAGAATATGGTGCAGAAGGACTGTTACAAGAGCAGAGGTTGGAGACTGGCGTGCAGAATGACTGTTACACAGAGCAGAGGTTTAAGACTGAGGTGTAGAAGGACTGTTGCAGAGAGCAGAGGTTGGAGACTTGGGTGCAGAGGGACTGTTGCAGAGAGCAGAATTTGGAGACGGAGGTGCAGAAGGACTTTTAAAGTGACTAGAGTTCGGATACTCGGGTGCAGAAGGACTGTTGCAAGGAGCAGGTGTTGGAGACTTGGGTGCAGAAGGACTTTTGCAGAGAGTAGAATTTTGAGACTGCGGTGCTGAAGGACTGTTTCAGATAGCAGAGGTTGGACACTGGGGTGCAGAAGGACTGATACAGAAAGCAGAGTTTAAAAACTGAGGTTCAAAAGGACAATTACAAAGAGCAGAGTTTGGAGACTGCAATACAGGAGGACTGTTACAGAGAGCAGAGTTGAAAGACTGGGGTGAAAAAGGACTGATACAGAGAGCTGAGTTTGGAGACTGGGGTGCAGAAGGCCTGTTACAGAGAGCATAGTTTGAAGACTTGGTACATAAGGGATGTTACAAAGAGCAGAGTTTGGAGACTGGGTTGCAGAAGAATATTACGTAGAGCAGAGTTTGGAGACTGCGGAGCAGAAGGATTGTTACAGAGAGCAGATGTTGGCGACTGGGGTGCAGTACAATTATTGCAGAGAGTAGAGGTTGGAGACTGTTTTGCAGAAGGATCATTGCAGAGAGCAGAGGTTGCAGACTTGGTTGCAGAAGGATGTTTGCAGAGAGCAGATGTAGGTGACTGGGATGCAGAAGGATCGTTGCAGATTGCAGATATTGGAAACTGGGTTGCAGAAGGACTGTTACACAGAGCAGAGGTTGAAGACTGGAGTGTAGATGGGCTGTTGTAGAGAGCACAGTTTGGAGACTGGGGTGCAGAAGGACTGTTATAGAGAGCACATTTTGGAGACTGAGATGCAGAAGGACTGTTACCGAAAGCAGAGGTTGGAGACTGGAGTGCAGAAGGACTGATACAGAAAGTAGAGGTTGGAGACTTAGGTCCAGAATGAACCTTACGGACAGCAGAGATTGGAGACTGCAGCACATAAGGACTGTTACAAAGAGCAGAGGTTGGAGACTAGGGTACAGAAGGACTGTTGCAGAGAGCAGAGGTTGGAGATCGGGATGCAGAAGGACTGCTTCAGAGAGTAGATTTTAAAGAATGGGGTGCAGAAGAAGTGTTTCAGAGAGCAGAAGTTAAAGATTTGGGTGCAGAAGAATTGTTGCAGGGAACAGAGGTTGGAGACTGGGGTGAAGAAGAACTGTTACAGAGATCAGAGTTTTGAGATTGGGGTGCAGAGTATCATACAGATAGCAGAGTTTGGAGAGTCGAGTACAAACGAACTGTTGCACAGAGAAGAGGTTGTAGACTTGGGTGCACAAGGACTGTTACAGAGAGTAGAGTTTGGAGACTGGGTGGCAGTAGGATCTTATATAGAGAAGAGGTTGGAGACTGAGGTCCAGAAGAAATGTTACTGAGAGCAATGGTTGGAGACTGGGGTACAGAAAGATTTTTGCAGAAAGCAGAGTTTGGAGACTGAGGTGCAGAAGGATTGTTACAGTGAGCAGAGGTTGGAGATTGGGGTGAAGAAGGACTGTTACAGAGATCAGAGTTTGGAGACTGGGGTGCAGAAGGATCTTTCACAGTGCAGAAGATAGAGACTGTGGTGCAGACGAACTGTTGCACAGAGCAGAGGTTTGAGACTGAGGTGCAGAAGGACTGTTACAGAGAGCAGAGTTTGGAGACTGGGTGGCAGAAAGACCTTACATAAAGCAGAGGTTGGAGACTGAGGTGCAGAAAAAATGATACCCAGAGCAGAGTTTGTAGACTGGGGTGCAGAAGGACTGTTGCCGAGAACAGATGTTTGAGACTGTCGTGCAGAAGGACCATTTTAGAGAGCAGAGGTTGGAGACGGGGTAGAGAAGGAACGTTACAGAGAGCAGAGTTTCGAAACTGAGTTGCAGAAAAACTGTTACAGAGAGCCGAGGTTGGAGATTGGCGTGCATAAGGACTGTTATATAGAGCAGAGTTTGGATACAGGGTTGCAGCTGGATCTTACAGAGAGCAGAGGTTGGAGACTGAGGTGGAACAGGACTGTTACAGAGAACAGAGTTTAGAGACTGAGGTGCAGAAAAATCGTTGCAGAGAACCGAGTTTTCACACTGAGTTTAAGAAGGACTGTGGGAGATTACAGAGGTTAGAGCCTGGGGTTCAGAAGCATCTTTGTAGAGAGCAGAGGTTTGAGACTGGGGTGCAGAAGGACTGTTACAGAGAACAGAGGTTGAAGACTGCGGTGTAGAAGGCCTGTTACAGAGAGCAGAGTTTGGTGAAGGGATGCAGAACAACTGTTACAGATGGCATAATTTGGAGTCTGGGTTGCAGAAGGATTATACAGAGAGCAGAGGTTGGAGACTGAGGTGCAGAAGGACTGTTACAGAGAGTAGAGGGTGAAGACTGGGGTGCAAGGGAGTGTTACAGAGAGCAGAGTTTGGAAAGTGGAGACTGAGGTGCAGAAGGAACATTGCAGAGAGCAGAGGTGGAGACAGAGGTGCAGAAGGATTGTTACAGAGAGCAGAGTTTGGAGACTGGGGTGCAGAAAGACTATTGCAGATAGAAGAGGTTGGAGAATCGGGTGAAAAAGGACTGTTTCAGGGAGCAGGTTTTGGAGACTTGTTTGCAGAATGACTGTTGAAGAGAGGAGAATTTGGAGACTGTGGTGCATAAGGACTGTTACAGAGAGCAGAGGTTTGAGAATGGGGTTCAGAAAGACTGATACAGAAAGCAGAGGTTGGCGACTGGGGTGCAGAAGGACCGTTGCAGAGAGCAGAGATCGGAGACTGCAATACACGAGGACTGTTACAGAAAGAAGAGGTTGGAGAATGGTTTATAGAAGAACTGTTTTAGAGTGCAGATGTTGGAGACTGGGGTTCAGAAGAACTGTTGCAGGGAGCAGAGTTTGGAGACTGGGTTGCAGAAGACCTTTCGCAGATGCAGAGGTTGAGACTGAGGTGCAGAAAGAATGTTACAGAGAGAAAATGTTTGAGACTGGGGTGCATAAGGACCGGTACAGAGAGCAGAGGTTGGAGACTGTGGTACAGACGGACTGTTGCATAGAGCAGGGGTTAGAGAATTGGGTGCCGAAGGACTTTTACAGAGAGAAGAGGTTAGAGAATGGGGTGTAGAAGTAAGGTTGCAGAGTTCAGAGGTTTGAGAAAGAAGTACAAAAGTACTGTTACAGAGAGCAGAAGTTGGAAACCATGGTTCAGAAAAACTTATACAGAAAGCAGAGTTTTGAGACTGGGGTGCAGAAGGACCATTACAGAGAGCAGAGGTTGGAGACTGTGGTACAGAAAGACTATTACAGAGAGCAAAGGTTTGAGACTTGGGAGTAGAAAGACTTTTGCAGAGAACAGATGTTGGAGACTGGGTTGCAGCAGGACCTTTGAAGAAAGCAGAGGTTTTAGACTGATTTGGAGAAGGAATGTTACAGAAAGCAGAGTTTGAAAACTTGGGTGCAGAACGACCTTACAGAGAACAGAGGTTAGAGACTGCGGTGCAGAAGGAGTGTTGAGGAGAGGAGACTTTGGAGACTGGGGTGCAGAAAGACAGTTGCAGAGAGCAGATGTTGGAGACTGCGGTGCAGAAGGATTGTTTCAGAGAGAAGAGGTTGGAGACAAGGTTGCAGAAGGACGTTTGCAGAGAGCAGAGGTTGGAGTCTTAGGTGCAGAAAAACAGTTACAGAGAGCAGAGGTTAGAGACTCAGGTGCAGAAGGATCATTGAAGAGAGCAGAAGTTGGAGACTGAGTTGCAGAAGAATCCTTGAAGAGAGCAGAGGTGCAGACTGGGCTGCAAAGGGATCGTTACAGAGAGAAGAGGTGGGAGAATGCGGTGCAGAAGGACTGTTACAGAGAGCATAGGTTGGAGACTGGAGTGCAGAAGCAATGTTGCAGAAAGCAGAGGTTGGAGACTGGGGTGCAGAAGGACTGTTGCAGAGAGCAGACGTTGGAGACTTAGATGCAGAAGGACTGTTACACAGAGCAGACGTTTGAGACTGGGGTGAAGAATTATGATACAGAAAACAGAGGTGTGAGACTGGGGTGCAGAAGGACTGTTACAAAGAGCAGAGGTTGAAGACTGGCGTGCAGAAAGATTGTTTCAGAGCACAGAGTTTGGAGATTCAGGCGCATAAGGCCTGCTACAGAGAGCAGAGGTTGGAGACTGGGTTGCAGAAGGACTGTTATAGAGAGCAGACTTTTGAGGCTGGGTTGCAGTAGAATCTTACAGAGAGCAATGGTTGGTGACTGTAGTGCAGGACAAATGTTACAGAGAGCTGTGATTGGAGACTGAGGTGCAGAAGGATAGTTTAGACAGCAGAGGTTTCAGACTGAGGTGCAGAAGGACTGTTACAGAAAGCAGAGGTTGGAAATTGGGGTACAGAGAAACCGTTGTAGATAGCAGAGGTTGGAGACTGCGGTATATAAAGACTGTAACAGAGAGCAGAGGTTGGAGTATATGGGGCAGAAGGACTGTTAAAGAGAGCAGAGGTTGGAGACTGGGGTGCAGAAGAATTGTTACAGAGAGTAGACGTTGGAGTCTGGGGTGCAGAAGGACTTTTACACAGAGCAGAGGTTGAAGATTGGGGTGCAGAAGGACTGTTGCAGAGAGCAGAGTTTGGAGACTTGGGTGAAGAAGGACTGTTGCAGAGAGCATAATTTGGAGACAGAGGTTCAGAAGGACTGTTTAGGAGAGGAGACGTTGGAGACTAGGGTGCAGAATGATCGTTGCAGAGAGCAGAGGTTGGAGACTGAGTTGCAAAAATAGTGTTACAGAGAGTAGAGGTTGGAGACTGGGGTGCAGAACGCCTGTTATGGAGAGCAGATTGTGGAGAAAGACTTCAGAAGGACTGCTACAGATCTCAGAGTTTAGAGACTGGGTTGAAGAAGGATCTAACAGAGAGCAGATGTTAGGGACCCAGGTGCAGAAGGAGTGTTACAGAGAGTAGAGGTTGGAGACTGAGGTGCAAAAGGATCGTAGCAGAGAACAGCGTTTTAATACTGAGGTGCAGAAGGACTGTTGCAGAGACCACAGGTTGGAGACTGGGGTGCAGAAGGACTGTTGCGGAGAGCAGAGGTTGGAGACTGGGGTGCATTAGGCTTGTTATTGAGAACAGAATTTGGAGAATGGAGTGGAGAAGGCCTGTTACGGAGAGGAGAGTTTAAAGAAGGGGTGCAGAAGGTCTGTTAGAGAGGGCAGAGTTTGGAGACTGGGTTGCAAAAGGATCTTACAGATAGCAGATGTTGGAGACTGAGGTTTAGAATGATCGTTGCAGAGAGAAGAGGTTGGAGACTGGGGTGCAGAAGGCCTGTTATAGAGAGCAGAGTTTTAAGACTGGGGTGCAGAAGGACTGTTATAGAGAGCAGAGTTAGGGACTGAGTGGCAGAAGGTTCTTACAAACAGCAGAGTTTGGAGACTGAAGTGCAGAGGACTGTTACAGAGAGCAGTGTCTGGAGACTGGAATTCAGATGAATCCTGCCGAGAGAAGAGGTTTCAGACTGAGGTTTAGATCGACTGTTATAGAGAGCAGAGGTTGGAGACTGAGGTGCAGAAGGACTGTTAAGGGGAGCTAATTTTGGAGACTGTGTTGCAGAAGGATCTTACATTGAGCAGAGTTTAAAAACTGAGGTGTAGAAGGACTGTTACAGAGAGCAGATGTTGAAGTCTGGGGTGCAGAAGGATTGTTGCACAGAGCAAAATTTTCAGATTGAGGTGCAGAAGGACTTTTGCAGAGAGCAGATGTTGGAGACTGGGGTGTAGAAGTTTTGTTGCAGAGAGCAGAAGTTGGAGACTGCAGTACTAAAGGACTGTTGCAGAGAGCAGAGGTTGGAGACTAGGGTACCCAAAAACTTTTTCAGAGAGCAGATGTTGGAAACTCTTGTTCAGAAGGACTGTTGCAGGGAACAGAAGATGGAGAATGGGATGCAGAAGGACTTTTGCAGAGAGGAGAGGTTGGAGACTGAGTTACATAAGGATGGACAAAGAAAGCAGAGGTTGGAGACTGGTTTGCAAAAAGACCTTTACAGAGAGCAGATTTTGGAGACTGTGGTACAGAAGGACTGTTACAGAGAGCATAGTTTGGAGACTGGGGAGAAGAAGGAGTGTTGCAAAGTGAAGAGATTGGAGACTGTGGTGCAGCAGGACCGTTTCAGAAAGCAGAGTTTGGAGCCTGGCGTCGAGAAGGAATATTAAAGAGAGCAGAGTTTGAAAACTGGGGTCAGGAGGATCTTTCAGAGAGCAGACGTTGGAGACTGGGGTTCAGAAGGATCGTTGCAGAGAGCAGAGTTTGGACACTGGGGTGCAGATGGACTGTTGCAGAGAGCAGATGTTGGAGACTGGGGTGCAGAAGGACTGTTTAGAGAAAAAATGTTGGAGACTGGGGTTCAGAAGGACTCTTTCAGATAGCAGAGGTTGAAGACTGAGGTGGAGAAAGTCAGTTACAGAGAACAGAGTTTGGAGACTGAGGTGCAGAAGGACTGTTAAAGAGAGCAGAGGTTAAAGACTGAGGTACGAAAGGATCATTGCAGAGAGCAGAATTGGAGACTGGGATGCAGAAGCACTGTTACACAGAGCACACGTTTCAGACTGGGGTGCAGAAGGAATTTTGCAGACACCAGAGGTCGACTGGGGTGCATAAGGACTGTTGCAGATAGCAGAGTTTGGATATGAGGTGCAGAAAGACTGTTACAGAGAGCAGAGGTTGCAGACTGGGGTGCAGAAGGAGTGATACATAAAGCAGAGGTTGGAGACTGGGGTACAGAAAGACCGTTACAGAGAGAAGAGTTTGGAGACTGCGGTACAGAAGGTCTGTTACAAAGAGTAGAGTTTGGCGACTGGGGTGCAGAAGGAGTGTTGCAAAGAACAGAGTTTGGAGACTGAGGTGCAGAAGGACTGTTTCAGAGAGCAGAGTTTTTAGAAAGGTTGCAGAAGGATGTTACAGAGAGCAGAGGTTGGAGACTGGGGTGCAGAAGGACAGTTACAGAGAGCACAGTTTGGAAACTGGGGTGCAGATAGAATTTTGCAGAAAGCAGAGTTTGGATTCTGGAGTGCAGAAAGATTGTTGCAGAGAGAAGAGTTTGGAGACTGAGATGCAGAAGGACTGTTAAACATAGCAGACTTTGGAGACTGGGGTGAAAAATCATGATACAGAAATCAGAGGTGGGAGACTGGGGTGCAGAGGGATTGTTACAGAGAGCAGAGGTTGGAGACTGGTGTGCAGAAGGACTGTTACAAAGAGCAGAGGTTGAAGACTGGTGGGTAGAAGGACTGTTGCAGAGAGCAGAATTTGGAGACTGAGGTGCAGAAGGACTGTTACAGAGAGCAGAGTTTGGAGACTGGTGTGCAGAAGGACTGATACAGAGAGCAGAGTTTGGAGACTGGGTTGCAGAAGCCTGTTCCAGAGAGCAGAGTTTGGAGACTGGGTGCAGAAGGGCTGTTACAGAGAGCAGATATTGGAGACTGGTGTGCAGAAGGACGGTTGCAGAGAGCAGATGTTGGAGACTGGGATGCAGAATGACCGTTGCAGAGAGCAGAGGTTAGATATTTGGGTGGCGAAGAAATGTTACAGAGAGCAGAGTTTGGAAACTGGTGTGCAGAAGGATCTTACAGAGGACAGAAGTTAGAGACTGCAGTACAGAAGGACTGTTACAGAGATCAGAGGTTGCAGACTAGGGTGGAGGAGAAATTCTTCAGAGAGTAGAAGTTGGAGACTGGGGTGCAGAAGAACTGTTGCAGAGATCCGAAGTTTAAGACTGGGGTGCAGAGGATTGTTGCAGGGAGTAAAGGTTGGATATGACGTGCTGAAGGACTTTTGCAGACAACAGAGGTTGGAGAATGGGGTGCAGAAAGACCGTTGCAGAGAGCAGATGTTGGAGACTTAGGTGCAGAAGGATTTTTACAGAGAGCAGAGGTTGGAGACTGAGGTGAAAAAGGACTGTGGCAATGATCAGAATTTGGAGACTGGGGTGCAAAAGGATCTTTCAGAGAGCAGAGGTTGGAGATTGGGGTGCAGAAGAACTGTTGCAGAGAGCAGAAGTTGGAGACTGAGGTGCAGAAGGATTGTTGCAGGGAGCAGAATTTGGAGACTGAGGTGCTTCAGGACTCTTGCAGACAATAGACGTTGGAGAATGGGGTGCAGAAAAACCGTTGCAGAGAGCAGATGTGTGAGACTAAGGTGCAGAAGGATTGTTACAGAGAGCAGAGGTTGGAGACTTGGGTGAAGAAGGACTGTTAGAGAGGTCAGAGTTTGGAGACTGGGGTGCAGAAGGATCTTTCAGAGAGCAGAGGTTGGAGACTGGGGTGCAGACGAACTGTTCAACAGACCAGAGGTTGGATACTGGGGTGCAGAAGGACTGTTCCAGAGAGCACAGTTTGGTTACTTGGTTGCAGAAGGATCTTACATAGAGCAGAAATTGGAGACGGAAGTGGAGAAGAAATGATATGCAGAGCAGAATTTGGAGACTGGGGTGCAGAAGGACCGTTGCCGAGAACAGAGGTTGGAGACTGGTGTGCAGAAGGTCCGTTGCAAAGAGCAAAGGTTGGAAACTGGGTGGAGAAGGAATGCTACAGAGAGCAGAGTTTGAAAACTTGGGTGCATAAGCATCTTACAGAGACCAGAGTTTGGAGAATGGGGTGCAGAAGGACTGTTACAGAGAGCAGAGGTTGGAGACTGAGTCGCAAAAAAACTGTTACAGAAAGCAGAGTTTGGAGACTGTGGTGAACAAGGATAGTTGCAGAGAGCAGAGTTTTCAGACTGAGGTGCAGAAGCACTGTTGCAGAGAGCAGATGTTGGAGACTGGTGTGCAGAAGGACTTTTGCAGAGAGCAGAGTTTGGAGACTGGGGTCCAAAACAATCGTTGCAGAGAGCAGAGGTTAGAGACTGGGGTGCAGTAGGATGATTGCAGATTTCAGAGTTTGGGAACTGAGGTGCAGAAGGATTGTTACAGAGAACAGAATTTGGATCCTGGGGTGCAGAAGGACTGTTACAGAGAACAGAGTTTGGAGACTGTGGTGAAGAAGGTCTGTTACAGAGAGCAGAGTTTGGTGAAGGGATGCAGAACGACTGTTACAGAGGGCAGACATTGGAGACTGGGTTGCGGAAGGATCTTAAAGAGACCAGAGGTTGGAGACAGAGGTGCAGAAGGTCTGTTACAGAGAGCAGAGGTTGGAAACCGTGGTGCAGAAGGACTGATACAGAAAGCAGAAGTTTGAGACTGTGGTGCAGAAAGACCATTACAGAGAGCAGAGGTAGGAGACTACGGTGCAGAAGGACTGTTACAGAGAGCAGAGGTTTGAGACTGGGGAGTAGAAGGACTGTTGCAGAGAACAGAGGTTGGAGACTGGGTTGCAGCAGGAACTTTGAAGAAAGAAGAGTTTGGAGATTGAGTTGGAGAAGGAATGTTACAGAGAGCAGAGTTTGAAAACTGGGGTGAAGAAGGACCTTACAGAGAACAGAGGTTAGAGACTGGGGTGCAGAAAGAGTGTTAAAGAGAGGAGACGTAGGAGACTGTGGTGCAGAAGGTCTGTTGCAGAGAGCAGATGTTGGAGACTGGGGTGCAGAAGGATCGTTTCAGAGAGCAGACGTTGGAGACTGAGGTGCAAAAAGACTGTTACAAAGAATAGAGGTTGGAGATTGTGATTCAAAAGGCCTGTTACAGAGAGCAGAGGTTCTAGATGAGGGTGCAGAAAAACTCTTAGAGAGATAAGAGTTGTTAGACTAGTTTGCAGAAAGATCTTACAGAGAGCAGAGATTGAAGACCGAGGCGCAGCAGGACTGTTACAGAGAGCAGAGGTTGAAGACTGGGGTGCAGAAGGCCTTTTACGAAGAGCAGAGTTTGGAGAATGGCTGCAGAATGACTTTTACATATGGCAGAGTTGGAAACTGGTTTTCAGAAGGATCTTACAGAGAGCAGATATTGAAGACTGAGGTGCAGAAGGACTGTTACAGAGAGTAGAGGTTGGAGACTGAGGTGCAGAAGGATCATTGCAGAGAACAGAATTTTAAGACTGAGGTGCCGAAGGTCTGTTGCAGAGAGCACATGTTGGAGACTGTGGTTCAGAATGACTGTTGCAGAGAGCTTAGGTTGGAGACTGGGGTGCACAAGGATCGTTGTAGAGAGCAGAGGTTTGATACTGGGGTGCAGAAGGATTGTTATAGAGAACAATGGGGTGAAGAAGGGCTGTTACAGAGAGTAGCGTTTGGAGACTGGGTTGCAGAAGGATCTTACAGAGAGCACATGTTGGAGACTGACATACAGAAGGACTTTTGCTTAGAGCAGAGGTTGGAGACTGGGGTGCAGAAGGACTGTTAAACAGAGCAGAGGTTGAAGACTTGGTTGTAGAAGCACTGTTGCAGAGAGGAGAGGTTGGAGACTTGGGTGCAGAAAGACTGTTATAGAGAGCAGAATTTGGAGACTAAGGTGCAGAAGGACTGTTACAGAGAGCATAGTTTTGAGACTGGGTTGCAGAAGGACCGTTACAGAGAGCAGAGTTTGGAGAATAGGGTACAGAAAGACTGTTGCAGAGAGCAGATGTTTTAGACTGTGGTTCAGAAGAACTGTAGACGAGAGCAGAGGTTGGATAAAGAGGTGCAGAAGGACTATTACAGAGATCAGATGTTGGAAACAGTGGTGCAGAAGGACTGATACAGAAAGCAGAGGTTTGAGATTGTGGTGCAGAAGGACCATTACAGAGAGCAGAGTTTAAAGACGGCTTTAAGGACTGTTACAGAGAGCAGAGGTTGGAGAATGGGGAGCAGAAGAACTGTTGCAGAGAACAGTTTTTGGAGACTGGGGTGCAGCAGGACCGGTGCAGAATCCAGAGGTTGGAGACTGTGGTGGAAAACTAATGTTACAGCGAGCAGAGTTTGAAAACTGGTATGCAGAGGGATCATTGCAGAGAGCAGAGGTTGGAGACTGGGGTGCAGAAGGCCTTTAACAGAGAGCAGAGTTCGGAGTCTGAGGTGGATTAGGACTGATATAGAGAGCAGAGATTGGAGACTGGGGTGCAGAAGGACTGTTGCAGAGCAGATTATGGAGACTAGGGTGTAGAAGGACTATTACAGAGAGCAGAGGTAGTAGACTGGGGTGCAGAAGCATCATACAGAAAGCAGATTTTAGAGACTGAGGTGCAGAAGGACTGTTGCAGAGAGCAGAGATTGTAGACTGGGGTCCAGAAGGACTGATACAGAGGGCATAGTTGGGAGCCTGGGGTGCAGAAGCATCTTATAGCAAGCGAAGTTTTAAGACTGAGGTGCAGAAAGACTGTTGCAGAGAGCATAGGTTGGAACTGGGTGCAGAAGGACTGTTATAAAGAACAGAGTCTGGAGACTGGGAAGCAGAAGGACTGTTGCAGAGTACAGAGGTTTGAGACTGGGGTGCAGCAGGACCGTTTCAGAAACAGAGGTTGAAGACTGGCGTGGAGAAGAAATATTACGGAGAGCAGATTTGGAAACTGGAGTGCAGAAGGATTTTTCAGAGAGCAGAGGTTGGAGCTTGAGTTGCAGAAGGATTGCTGCAGAGACTAGATGTTGGATACTGGGGTGCAGAAGGATTGTTTAGAGAGCAGATGTTGGAGACTGGGGTGCAGAAGGACTCTTGTGGAGAGCAGAGTTTGAAGACTGAGGTGGAGAAGGACTGTTACAGAGAAAGCGGTTAGGGACTGGGGTACAGAAGGATTGTTGCAGAGAGCAGAGGTTTAGTCTGAGGTACAGAAAGATCGTTGCAGAGAGCAGATGTGGAGACTTGACTACAGAAGGACTGTTACACAGAGCACACGTTGCAGACAGGGGTGCAGAAGGAATGTTGCAGAGAGCAGTGGTTGGAGACTGGTGTGCATAAAGACTGTTGCAGAGAGCAGAGTTGGATATGAGGTGCAGAAGGACTGTTACAGAGAGCAGAGTATGTAGACTGGGGAGCAGAAAGACTGATACAGAAAGCAGAGGTTGGAGACTGGTTTCCAGAAGGACTGTTACAAAGAGCAGAGTTTGGAGAATGCGGTACAGAAGGACTGTTACAGAGAGCAGAGGTTGGCAACTGGGGTACAGAAGGAGGTGTTCCAAAGAACAGAGGTTGGAGACTGAGGTGCAGAAGGACTGTTACAGAGAACAGAGTTTTAGACAATGTTGCAGAAGGATCTTACAGAGAGCAGGGTTTGTAGACCGAGTTACAGCAGGACTGTTAAAGAGAGCAGAGGTTGGAGACTGGGGTTCAGAAGGCCTGTTATGGAGAGAAGAGTAGGGAGAAGGGCTCCAGAAGGACTGTTACTGATGGCAAAGTTTGGAGACTTGGTTGCCGAAAGATTTTCCAGAGAGCAGATGTTGTAGACTGACGTGCAGAAGGACTGTTACAGAGAGTAGAGGTTGGAGTCTGAGTTTCAGAAGGATTGTTGCAGAGAACAGAGGTTGGAGACTTGAGTACAGAAGTATCGTTGCAGTCAGCAGAGTTTCCAGACTGAGATGCAGAAGGAGTCTTACACAGAGCAGAGGTTGAAGGCTGAGGTGAAGTAGGACAGTTACAGAGAGCAGATGTAGGAGACAGGGGTGCAAGACTGATACAGAGCAGAAGTTGGAGACTGAGGTACAGAAGGACTGTTACAGAGAGCAGAGGTTGGAGACTCGGGTGCAGAAGGATAATTGCGGAGAGCAGAGTTTTCAGACTGAGGTACAGAAAGAACTGTTGCAGAGAGAAGAGGTTGGAGATTGGGGTGCACAAGGATTGTTGCAGCGAGCAGAGGTTGGAGACTGGGGTGCAGAGGATCGTTCCAGAGAGCAGAGGTTTGAAAGCGGGTGCAGAAAGAATGTTATAGAGAGCAGAGATTGGAGACAGGGGTGCAGGAGGACTGTTGCAGAGCAGATTATAGAGACTAGGGTGTAGAAGGACTGTTCCAAAGAGCAGAGGTTGGAGACTTGGGTGCAGAATGACTGTTGCAGAGATCAGAGGATGGAGACTGGGTTGGAGAAGGACTGTTGCAGAAAGCAGATGTTGGAGACTGGGGTGCATATTGACTATTGCAGACAGCAGAGGTTGCTGACTGAAGTGCAGAAGGACTGATACAGACAGCAGAGTTTCGAGAATGTGTGCAGAAGGACTGATACATAAAGCAGAGTTGGAGAATGTGGTGCAGAAGGACCCTTAAGAGAACAAAGGTTGGAGACTGCAGTACAGAAAGACTGTTACAGAGAGCAGAGGTTTTAGACTGGGGTGCAGAATAACTGTTGTATAGATCAGAGTTTGGAGACTTCGGTGCTGAAGGATTATTGCAGAAAGCAGAGGTTGAAGACTGGGTTTCAGAAGGATCTTACAGAGAGCAGAGTTTGCACACTGAGGTGCAGAACGACTGTTGCAGAGAGAAGAGGTTGGAGATTGGGGCGCAGAAGGACTTTTGCAGAGAACAGAGGTTGGAGTTTGAGGTGCAGAAGGACTGTTACAGAGAGCAGAGGTCGGAGACTGGGGTGCAGAATGACTGATACATAACGCAGAGTTTGGAGACTCAGGTGCGTAAGAACCGTTACAGAGAGCAGAGGTTGGAGATTGCAGTACAGAAAAACTATTACAGAGAGCAGAGGTTGGAGACAGGTGTGCAAAATTATCGTACAGAGAGCATAGGTTGTAAACTAAGGTGCAGATTGAATGTTGAAGAGCAGATATTGAGACAAGGGTGTAGAAGAACTGTTACAGAGAGCAAAGGTTTTAGACTGGGGTGCAGAAGGACTGTTGCAGAGAGCAGAGATTGGAGACTGAGGTTCAGAAGGACTGACCAGAGGGCAGAGTTGGGAGAC
>NW_027521807.1:0-50909 GCF_052094955.1 Ictidomys tridecemlineatus | reverse complement strand
TTTGGAACTCTAATTCAAACACGGGTTGTGCTAGCTCTTAGAAACTTGACACAATAAAGCAGTTTCAAGTTCTATCTCTATGGTTTGTTTGCTGTTGATGTAGCCCTAAGCAGAGACTGGCGAGAATCACTTTCATGGAAAGGGCCTGCCAAGCTTCCAAAAAACTACGAGTTGCCTGAAATCTCGGCACACACTTTTTCACCCAATCTTGATGAACTTTCAGGTAATCATCAGTACACCAATCCCACTTGGCTCGCCAAATTTTGTTCTTCTAGGTTAAACCCTTCGTTGGCAGTTACTGGTTTCATTTTGAGGTTTCACTCTGTTTTCTCCTATAGGGATACATGTATTTGGAACTCTAATTCAAACACGGTTTGTGCTAGCTCTTTGAAACTTGACACAATAAAGCAGTTTCAAGTTCTATCTCTATGGTTTGTTTGCTGTTGATGTAGCCCTAAGCAGAGACTGGCGAGAATCACTTTCATGGAAAGGGCCTGCCAAGCTTCCAAAAAACTACGAGTTGCCTGAAATCTCAGCACACTCTTTTTCAACCAATCTTGATGAAACTTTCAGGTAATCATCAGTACACCAATCCCACTTGGCTTGCCAAATTTCGTTCTTCTAGGTTAAACCGTTCGTTGGCAGTAACCGGTTTCATTTTGAGGTTTCACTCTGTTTTCTCCTATAGGGATACATGTATTTGGAACTCTAAATCAAACACGGTTTGTGCTAGCTCTTTGAAACTTGAGACAATAAAGCAGTTTCAAGTTCTATCTCTATGGTTTGTTTGCTGTTGATGTAGCCCTAAGCAGAGACTGGCGAGAATCACTTTAATTGAAAGGGCCTGCCAAGCTTCCAAAAAACTACGAGTTGCCTGAAATCTCAGCACACACTTTTTCACCCAATCTTGATGAAACTTTCAGGTAATGATCAGTACACCAATCCCACTTGGCTCGCCAAATTTCGTTCTTCTAGGTTAAACCGTTCGTTGGCAGTAACCGGTTTCATTTTGAGGTTTCACTCTGTTTTCTCCTATAGGGATACATGTATTTGGAACTCTAAATCAAACACGGTTTGTGCTAGCTCTTTGAAACTTGACACAATAAAGCAGTTTCAAGTTCTATCTCTATGGTTTGTTTGCTGTTGATGTAGCCCTAAGCAGAGACTGGCGAGAATCACTTTCATGGAAAGGGCCTGCCAAGCTTCCAAAAAACTACGAGTTGCCTGAAATCTCAGCACACACTTTTTCACCCAATCTTGATGAAACTTTCAGGTAATGATCAGTACACCAATCCCACTTGGCTCGCCAAATTTCGTTCTTCTAGGTTAAACCGTTCGTTGGCAGTAACCGGTTTCATTTTGAGGTTTCACTCTGTTTTCTCCTATAGGGATACATGTATTTGGAACTCTAAATCAAACACGGTTTGTGCTAGCTCTTTGAAACTTGACACAATAAAGCAGTTACAAGTTCTATCTCTATGGTTTGTTTGCTGTTGATGTAGCCCTAAGCAGAGACTGGCGAGAATCACTTTCATGAAAGTGCCTGCGAAGCTTCCAAAAATCTACGAGTTGCCTGAAATCTCAGCACACACTTTTTCACCCAATCTTGATGAAACTTTCAGGTAATGATCAGTACACCAATCCCACTTGGCTCGCCAAATTTTGTTCTTCTAGGTTAAACCGTTCGTTGGCAGTAACCGGTTTCATTTTGACGTTTCACTCTGTTTTCTCCTATAGGGATACATGTATTTGGAACTCTAAATCAAACACGGTTTGTGCTAGCTCTTTGAAACTTGACACAATAAAGCAGTTTCAAGTTCTATCTCTATTTGTTTGCTGTTGATGTAGCCCTAAGCAGAGACTGGCGAGAATCACTTTCATGGAAAGGGCCTGCCAAGCTTCCAAAAATCTATGAGTTGCCTGAAATCTCAGCACACACTTTTTCACCCAATCTTGATGAAACTTTCAGGTAATGATCAGTACACCAATCCCACTTGGCTCGCCAAATTTTGTTCTTCTAGGGTTTAACCGTTCGTTTGCAGTAACCGGTTTCATTTTGAGGTTTCACTCTGTTTTCTCCTATAGGGATACATGTATTTGGAACTCTAAATCAAACACGGTTTGTGCTAGCTCTTTGAAACTTGACACAATAAAGAAGTTTCAAGTTCTATCTCTATGGTTTCTTTGCTGTTGATTTAGCCCTAAGCAGAGACTGGCGAGAATCACTTTCATGGAAAGGGCCTGCCAAGCTTCCAAAAAACTACGAGTTTCCTGAAATCTCAGCACACACTTTTTCACCCAATCTTGATGAAACTTTCAGGTAAATGATCAGTACACGAATCCCACGTGGCTCGCCAAATTTCGTTCTTCTAGGGTAAACCGTTCGTTGGCAGTAACCGGTTTCATTTTGAGATTTCACTCTGTTTTCTCCTATAGGGATACATGTATTTGGGAACTCTAAATCAAACACGGTTTGTGCTAGCTCTTTGAAACTTGACACAATAAAGCAGTTTCAAGTTCTATCTCTATGGTTTGTTTGCTGTTGATGTAGCCCTAAGCAGAGACTGGTGAGAATCACTTTCATGGAAAGGGCCTGCCAAGCTTCCAAAAAACTACGAGTTGCCTGAAACCTCATCAAACACTTTTTCACCCAATCTTGATGAAACTTTCAGATAATGATCAGTACACCAATCCCACTTGGCTCGCCAAATTTCGTTCTTCTCTGTTAAACCGTTCGTTGGCAGTAACCGGTTTCATTTTGAGGTTTCACTCTGTTTTCTCCTATAGGGATACATGTATTTGGAACTCTAAATCAAACACGGTTTGTGCTAGCTCTTTGAAACTTGACACAATAAAGAAGTTTCAAGTTCTATCTCTATGGTTTCTTTGCTGTTGATTTAGCCCTAAGCAGAGACTGGCGAGAATCACTTTCATGGAAAGGGCCTGCCAAGCTTCCAAAAAACTACGAGTTTCCTGAAATCTCAGCACACACTTTTTCACCCAATCTTGATGAAACTTTCAGGTAATGATCAGTACACGAATCCCACGTGGCTCGCCAAATTTCGTTCTTCTAGGGTAAACCGTTCGTTGGCAGTAACCGGTTTCATTTTGAGATTTCACTCTGTTTTCTCCTATAGGGATACATGTATTTGGAACTCTAAATCAAACACGGTTTGTGCTAGCTCTTTGAAACTTGACACAATAAAGCAGTTTCAAGTTCTATCTCTATGGTTTGTTTGCTGTTGATGTAGCCCTAAGCAGAGACTGGTGAGAATCACTTTCATGGAAAGGGCCTGCCAAGCTTCCAAAAAACTACGAGTTGCCTGAAACCTCATCAAACACTTTTTCACCCAATCTTGATGAAACTTTCAGGTAATGATCAGTACACCAATCCCACTTGGCTCGCCAAATTTCGTTCTTCTCTGTTAAACCGTTCGTTGGCAGTAACCGGTTTCATTTTGAGGTTTCACTGTGTTTTCTCCTATAGGGATACATGTATTTGGAACTATAAATCAAACACGGTTTGTGCTAGCTCTTCGAAACTTGACACAATAAAGCAGTTTCAAGTTCTATCTCTATGGTTTGTTTGCTGTTGATGTAGCCCTAAGCAGAGACTGGCGAGAATCACTTTCATGGAAAGGGCCTGCCAAGCCTCCAAAAAACTACGAGTTGCCTGAAATCTCAGCACAAACTTTTTCACCCAATCTTGATGAAACTTTCAGGTAATGATCAGTAAACCAATATCACTTGGCTAGCCAAATTTCGTTCTTCTCTGTTAAACCGTTCGTTGGCAGTAACCGGTTTCATTTTGAGGTTTCACTCTGTTTTCTCCTATAGGGATACATGTATTTGGAACTCTAAATGAAACACGGTTTGTGCTAGCTCTTTGAAACTTGACACAATAAAGCAGTTTCAAGTTCTATCTCTATGTTTTGTTTGCTGTTGATGTAGCCCTAAGCAGAGACTGGCGAGAATCACTTTCATGGAAAGGGCCTGCCAAGCTTCAAAAAAACTATGAGTTGCCTGAAATCTCAGCACACACTTTTTCACCCAATCTTGATGAAACTTTCAGGTAATCATCAGTACACCAATCCCACTTGGCTCGCCAAATTTCGTTCTTCTAAGTTAAACCATTCGTTGGCAGTAACCGGTTTCATTTTGAGGTTTCACTCTGTTTTCTCCTATAGGGATACATGTATTTGGAAGTCTAAATCAAACACGGTTTGTGCTAGCTCTTTGAAACTTGACACAATAAAGCAGTTTCAAGTTCTATCACTATGGTTTGTTTGCTGTTGATGTAGCCCTAAGCAGAGACTGGCGAGAATCACTTTCATGGAAAGGGCCTGCCAAGCTTCCAAAAAACTACGAGTTGTCTGAAATCTCAGCACACACTTTTTCACCCAATCTTGATGAAACTTTCAGGTAATGATCAGTACACCAATCCCACTTGGCTCGCCAAATTTCGTTCCTCTAGGTTAAACCGTTCGTTGGCAGTAACCGGTTTCATTTTGAGGTTTCATTCTGTTTTCTCCTATAGGGATACATGTATTTGGAAGTCTAAATCAAACACGGTTTGTGCTAGCTCTTTGAAACTTGACACAATAAAGCAGTTTCAAGTTCTATCTCTATGGTTTGTTTGCTGTTGATGTAGCCCTAAGCAGAGACTGGCGAGAATCACTTTCATGGAAAGGGCCTGCCAAGCTTCCAAAAAACTACGAGTTGCCTGAAATGTCAGCACACACTTTTTCACCCAATCTGGATGAAACTTTCAGGTCATGATCAGTACACCAATCCCACTTGGCTCGCCATATTTCGTTCTTCTTGGTTAAACCGTTCGTTGGCAGTAACCGGTTTCATTTTGAGGTTTCACTCTGTTTTCTCCTATAGGGATACATGTATTTGGAAGTCTAAATCAAACACGGTTTGTGCTAGCTCTTTGAAACTTGACACAATAAAGCAGTTTCAAGTTCTATCTCTATGGTCTGTTTGCTGTTGATGTAGCCCTAAGCAGAGACTGGCGAGAATCACTTTCATGGAAAGTGCCTGCCAAGCTTCCAAAAAACTACGAGTTGCCTGAAATCTCAGCAAACACTTTTTCACCCAATCTTGATGAAACTTCCAGGTAATGATCAGTACACCAATCCCACTTGGCTCGCCAAATTTCGTTCTTCTAGGTTAAACCGTTCGTTGGCAGTAACCGGTTTCATTTTGAGGTTTCACTCTGTTTTCTCCTATAGGGATACATGTATTTGGAACTCTAAATCAAACACGGTTTGTGCTAGCTCTTTGAAACTTGACACAATAAAGCAGTTTCAAGTTCTATCTCTATGGTTTGTTTGCTGTTGATGTAGCCCTAAGCAGAGACTGGCGAGAATCACATTCATGGAAAGGGCCTGCCAAACTTCCAAAAACCTACGAGTTGCCTGAAATCTCAGCACACACTTTTTCACCCAATCTTGATGAAACTTTTAGGTAATGATCAGTACACCAATCCCACTTGGCTCGCCAAATTTCGTTCTTCTAGGTTAAACCGTTCGTTGGCAGTAACCGGTTTCATTTTGAGGTTTCACTCTGTTTTCTCCTATAGGGAGACATGTATTTGGAACTCTAAATCAAACACGGTTTGTGCTAGCTCTTTGAAACTTGACACAATAAAGCAGTTTCAAGTTCTACCTCTATGGTATGTTTGCTGTTGATGTAGCCCTAAGCAGAGACTGGCGAGAATCACTTTCATGGAAAGGGCCTGCCAAGCTTCCAAAAAACTACGAGTTGCCTGAAATCTCAGCACACACTTTTTCACCCAATCTTGATGAAACTTTCAGGAAATGATCAGTACACCAATCCCACTTCGCTCGCCAAATTTCGTTCTTCTAGGTTAAACCCTTCGTTTGCAGTAAACGGTTTCATTTTGAGGTTTCACTCTGTTTTCTCCTATAGGGATACATGTATTTGGAACTCTAAATCAAACACGGTTTGTGCTAGCTCTTTGAAACTTGACACAATAAAGCAGTTTCAAGTTCTATCTCTATGGTTTGTTTGCTGTTGATGTAGCCCTAAGCAGAGACTGGCGAGAATCACTTTCATGGAAAGTGCCTGCCAAGCTTCCAAAAAACTACGAGTTGCCTGAAATCTCAGCAAACACTTTTTCACCCAATCTTGATGAAACTTTCAGGTAATGATCAGTACACCAATCCCACTTGGCTCGCCAAATTTCGTTCTTCTAGGTTAAACCGTTCGTTGGCAGTAACCGGTTTCATTTTGAGGTTTCACTCTGTTTTCTCCTATAGGGATACATGTATTTGGAACTCTAAATCAAACACGGTTTGTGCTAGCTCTTTGAAACTTGACACAATAAAGCAGTTTCAAGTTCTATCTCTATGGTCTGTTTGCTGTTGATGTAGCCCTAAGCAGAGACTGGCGAGAATCACTTTCATGGAAAGTGCCTGCCAAGCTTCCAAAAAACTACGAGTTGCCTGAAATCTCAGCAAACACTTTTTCACCCAATCTTGATGAAACTTTCAGGTAATGATCAGTACACCAATCCCACTTGGCTCGCCAAATTTCGTTCTTCTAGGTTAAACCGTTCGTTGGCAGTAACCGGTTTCATTTTGAGGTTTCACTCTGTTTTCTCCTATAGGGAGACATGTATTTGGAACTCTAAATCAAACAGGGTTTGTGCTAGCTCTTTGAAACTTGACACAATAAAGCAGTTTCAAGTTCTATCTCTATGGTTTGTTTGCTGTTGATGTAGCCCTAAGCAGAGACTGGCGAGAATCACTTTCATGGAAAGGGCCTGCCAAGCTTCCAAAAAACTACGAGTTGCCTGAAATCTCAGCAAACACTTTTTCACCCAATCTTGATGAAACTTTCAGGTAATGATCAGTACACCAATCCCACTTGGCTCGCCAAATTTCGTTCTTCTCTGTTAAACCGTTCGTTGGCAGTAACCGGTTTCATTTTGAGGTTTCACTCTGTTTTCTCCTATAGGGATACATGTATTTGGAACTCTAAATCAAACACGGTTTGTGCTAGCTCTTTGAAACTTGACACAATAAAGCAGTTTCAAGTTCTATCTCTATGGTTTGTTTGCTGTTGATGTAGCCCTAAGCAGAGACTGGCGAGAATCACATTCATGGAAAGGGCCTGCCAAACTTCCAAAAACCTACGAGTTGCCTGAAATCTCAGCACACACTTTTTCACCCAATCTTGATGAAACTTTCAGGTAATGATCAGTACACCAATCCTACTTGGCTTGCCAAATTTCGTTCTTCTAGGTTAAACCGTTCATTGGCAGTAACCGGTTTCATTTTGAGGTTTCACTCTGTTTTCTCCTATAGGGATACATGTATTTGGAAGTCTAAATCAAACACGGTTTGTGCTAGCTCTTTGAAACTTGACACAATAAAGCAGTTTCAAGTTCTATCTCTATGGTTTGTTTGCTGTTGATGTAGCCCTAAGCAGAGACTGGCGAGAATCACATTCATGGAAAGGGCCTGCCAAACTTCCAAAAACCTACGAGTTGCCTGAAATCTCAGCACACACTTTTTCACCCAATCTTGATGAAACTTTCAGGTAATGATCAGTACACCAATCCCACTTGGCTCGCCAAATTTCGTTCTTCTAGGGTTAAACCGTTCGTTGGCAGTAACCGGTTTCATTTTGAGGTTTCACTCTGTTTTCTCCTATAGGGAGACATGTATTTGGAACTCTAAATCAAACAGGGTTTGTGCTAGCTCTTTGAAACTTGACACAATAAAGCAGTTTCAAGTTCTATCTCTATGGTTTGTTTGCTGTTGATGTAGCCCTAAGCAGAGACTGGCGAGAATCACTTTCATGGAAAGGGCCTGCCAAGCTTCCAAAAAACTACGAGTTGCCTGAAATCTCAGCAAACACTTTTTCACCCAATCTTGATGAAACTTTCAGGTAATGATCAGTACACCAATCCCACTTGGCTCGCCAAATTTCGTTCTTCTAGGAAAACCGTTCGTTGGCAGTAACCGGTTTCATTTTGAGGTTTCACTCTGTTTTCTCCTATAGGGATACATGTATTTGGAACTCTAAATCAAACACGGTTTGTGCTAGCTCTTTGAAACTTGACACAATAAAGCAGTTTCAAGTTCTATCTCTATGGTTTGTTTGCTGTTGATGTAGCCCTAAGCAGAGACTGGCGAGAATCACATTCATGGAAAGGGCCTGCCAAACTTCCAAAAAACTACGAGTTGCCTGAAATCTCAGCACACACTTTTTCACCCAATCTTGATGAAACTTTCAGTTAATGATCAGTACACCAATCCCACTTGGCTCGCCAAATTTCGTTCTTCTAGGTTAAACCGTTCGTTGGCAGTAACCGGTTTCATTTTGAGGTTTCACTCTGTTTTCTCCTATAGGGATACATGTATTTGGAACTCTAAATCAAACACGGTTTGTGCTAGCTCTTTGAAACTTGACACAATAAAGCAGTTTCAAGTTCTATCTCTATGGTTTGTTTGCTGTTGATATAGCCCTAAGCAGAGACTGGCGAGAATCACTTTCATGGAAAGGGCCTGCCAAGCTTCCAAAAAACTACGAGTTGCCTGAAATCTCAGCACACACTTTTTCACCCAATCTTGATGAAACTTTCAGTTAATGATCAGTACACCAATCCCACTTGGCTCGCCAAATTTCGTTCTTCTAGGTTAAACCGTTCGTTGGCAGTAACCGGTTTCATTTTGAGGTTTCACTCTGTTTTCTCCTATAGGGATACATGTATTTGGAAGTCTAAATCAAACACGGTTTGTGCTAGCTCTTTGAAACTTGACACAATAAAGCAGTTTCAAGTTCTATCTCTATGGTTTGTTTGCTGTTGATGTAGCCCTAAGCAGAGACTGGCGAGAATTACTTTCATGGAAAGGGCCTGCCAAGCTTCCAAAAAACTACGAGTTGCCTGAAATCTCAGCAAACACTTTTTCACCCAATCTTGATGAAACTTTCAGTTAATGATCAGTACACCAATCCCACTTGGCTCGCCAAATTTCGTTCTTCTAGGTTAAACCGTTCGTTGGCAGTAACCGGTTTCATTTTGAGGTTTCACTCTGTTTTCTCCTATAGGGATACATGTATTTGGAACTCTAATTCAAACACGGGTTGTGCTAGCTCTTAGAAACTTGACACAATAAAGCAGTTTCAAGTTCTATCTCTATGGTTTGTTTGCTGTTGATGTAGCCCTAAGCAGAGACTGGCGAGAATCACTTTCATGGAAAGGGCCTGCCAAGCTTCCAAAAAACTACGAGTTGCCTGAAATCTCGGCACACACTTTTTCACCCAATCTTGATGAACTTTCAGGTAATCATCAGTACACCAATCCCACTTGGCTCGCCAAATTTTGTTCTTCTAGGTTAAACCCTTCGTTGGCAGTTACTGGTTTCATTTTGAGGTTTCACTCTGTTTTCTCCTATAGGGATACATGTATTTGGAACTCTAATTCAAACACGGTTTGTGCTAGCTCTTTGAAACTTGACACAATAAAGCAGTTTCAAGTTCTATCTCTATGGTTTGTTTGCTGTTGATGTAGCCCTAAGCAGAGACTGGCGAGAATCACTTTCATGGAAAGGGCCTGCCAAGCTTCCAAAAAACTACGAGTTGCCTGAAATCTCAGCACACTCTTTTTCAACCAATCTTGATGAAACTTTCAGGTAATCATCAGTACACCAATCCCACTTGGCTCGCCAAATTTCGTTCTTCTAGGTTAAACCGTTCGTTGGCAGTAACCGGTTTCATTTTGAGGTTTCCCTCTGTTTTCTCCTATAGGGATACATGTATTTGGAACTCTAAATCAAACACGGTTTGTGCTAGCTCTTTGAAACTTGAGACAATAAAGCAGTTTCAAGTTCTATCTCTATGGTTTGTTTGCTGTTGATGTAGCCCTAAGCAGAGACTGGCGAGAATCACTTTAATTGAAAGGGCCTGCCAAGCTTCCAAAAAACTACGAGTTGCCTGAAATCTCAGCACACACTTTTTCACCCAATCTTGATGAAACTTTCAGGTAATGATCAGTACACCAATCCCACTTGGCTCGCCAAATTTCGTTCTTCTAGGTTAAACCGTTCGTTGGCAGTAACCGGTTTCATTTTGAGGTTTCACTCTGTTTTCTCCTATAGGGATACATGTATTTGGAACTCTAAATCAAACACGGTTTGTGCTAGCTCTTTGAAACTTGACACAATAAAGCAGTTTCAAGTTCTATCTCTATGGTTTGTTTGCTGTTGATGTAGCCCTAAGCAGAGACTGGCGAGAATCACTTTCATGGAAAGGGCCTGCCAAGCTTCCAAAAAACTACGAGTTGCCTGAAATTTCAGCACACACTTTTTCACCCAATCTTGATGAAACTTTCAGGTAATGATCAGTACACCAATCCCACTTGGCTCGCCAAATTTCGTTCTTCTAGGTTAAACCGTTCGTTGGCAGTAACCGGTTTCATTTTGAGGTTTCACTCTGTTTTCTCCTATAGGGATACATGTATTTGGAACTCTAAATCAAACACGGTTTGTGCTAGCTCTTTGAAACTTGACACAATAAAGCAGTTACAAGTTCTATCTCTATGGTTTGTTTGCTGTTGATGTAGCCCTAAGCAGAGACTGGCGAGAATCACTTTCATGGAAAGTGCCTGCGAAGCTTCCAAAAATCTACGAGTTGCCTGAAATCTCAGCACACACTTTTTCACCCAATCTTGATGAAACTTTCAGGTAATGATCAGTACACCAATCCCACTTGGCTCGCCAAATTTTGTTCTTCTAGGTTAAACCGTTCGTTGGCAGTAACCGGTTTCATTTTGAGGTTTCACTCTGTTTTCTCCTATAGGGATACATGTATTTGGAACTCTAAATCAAACACGGTTTGTGCTAGCTCTTTGAAACTTGACACAATAAAGCAGTTTCAAGTTCTATCTCTATGGTTTGTTTGCTGTTGATGTAGCCCTAAGCAGAGACTGGCGAGAATCACTTTCATGGAAAGGGCCTGCCAAGCTTCCAAAAATCTATGAGTTGCCTGAAATCTCAGCACACACTTTTTCACCCAATCTTGATGAAACTTACAGGTAATGATCAGTACACCAATCCCACTTGGCTCGCCAAATTTTGTTCTTCTAGGTTTAACCGTTCGTTTGCAGTAACCGGTTTCATTTTGAGGTTTCACTCTGTTTTCTCCTATAGGGATACATGTATTTGGAACTCTAAATCAAACACGGTTTGTGCTAGCTCTTTGAAACTTGACACAATAAAGAAGTTTCAAGTTCTATCTCTATGGTTTCTTTGCTGTTGATTTAGCCCTAATCAGAGACTGGCGAGAATCACTTTCATGGAAAGGGCCTGCCAAGCTTCCAAAAAACTACGAGTTTCCTGAAATCTCAGCACACACTTTTTCACCCAATCTTGATGAAACTTTCAGGTAATGATCAGTACACGAATCCCACGTGGCTCGCCAAATTTCGTTCTTCTAGGGTAAACCGTTCGTTGGCAGTAACCGGTTTCATTTTGAGATTTCACTCTGTTTTCTCCTATAGGGATACATGTATTTGGAACTCTAAATCAAACACGGTTTGTGCTAGCTCTTTGAAACTTGACACAATAAAGCAGTTTCAAGTTCTATCTCTATGGTTTGTTTGCTGTTGATGTAGCCCTAAGCAGAGACTGGTGAGAATCACTTTCATGGAAAGGGCCTGCCAAGCTTCCAAAAAACTACGAGTTGCCTGAAACCTCATCAAACACTTTTTCACCCAATCTTGATGAAACTTTCAGGTAATGATCAGTACACCAATCCCACTTGGCTCGCCAAATTTCGTTCTTCTCTGTTAAACCGTTCGTTGGCAGTAACCGGTTTCATTTTGAGGTTTCACTGTGTTTTCTCCTATAGGGATACATGTATTTGGAACTATAAATCAAACACGGTTTGTGCTAGCTCTTTGAAACTTGACACAATAAAGCAGTTTCAAGTTCTATCTCTATGGTTTGTTTGCTGTTGATGTAGCCCTAAGCAGAGACTGGCGAGAATCACTTTCATGGAAAGGGCCTGCCAAGCCTCCAAAAAACTACGAGTTGCCTGAAATCTCAGCACAAACTTTTTCACCCAATCTTGATGAAACTTTCAGGTAATGATCAGTAAACCAATATCACTTGGCTAGCCAAATTTCGTTCTTCTCTGTTAAACCGTTCGTTGGCAGTAACCGGTTTCATTTTGAGGTTTCACTCTGTTTTCTCCTATAGGGATACATGTATTTGGAACTCTAAATGAAACACGGTTTTGCTAGCTCTTTGAAACTTGACACAATAAAGCAGTTTCAAGTTCTATCTCTATGTTTTGTTTGCTGTTGATGTAGCCCTAAGCAGAGACTGGCGAGAATCACTTTCATGGAAAGGGCCTGCCAAGCTTCAAAAAAACTATGAGTTGCCTGAAATCTCAGCACACACTTTATCACCCAATCTTGATGAAACTTTCAGGTAATCATCAGTACACCAATCCCACTTGGCTCGCCAAATTTCGTTCTTCTAAATTAAACCATTCGTTGGCAGTAACCGGTTTCATTTTGAGGTTTCCCTCTGTTTTCTCCTTTATAGGGATACATGTATTTGGAACTCTAAATCAAACACGGTTTGTGCTAGCTCTTTGAAACTTGACACAATAAAGCAGTTTCAAGTTCTATCACTATGGTTTGTTTGCTGTTGATGTAGCCTAAGCAGAGACTGGCGAGAATCACTTTCATGGAAAGGGCCTGCCAAGCTTCCAAAAAACTACGAGTTGTCTGAAATCTCAGCACACCTTTTTCACCCAATCTTGATGAAACTTTCAGGTAATGATCAGTACACCAATCCCACTTGGCTCGCCAAATTTCGTTCCTCTAGGTTAAACCGTTCGTTGGCAGTAACCGGTTTCATTTTGAGGTTTCATTCTGTTTTCTCCTATAGGGATACATGTATTTGGAAGTCTAAATCAAACACGGTTTGTGCTAGCTCTTTGAAACTTGACACAATAAAGCAGTTTCACGTTCTATCTCTATGGTTTGTTTGCTGTTGATGTAGCCCTAAGCAGAGACTGGCGAGAATCACTTTCATGGAAAGGGCCTGCCAAGCTTCCAAAAAACTACGAGTTGCCTGAAATGTCAGCACACACTTTTTCACCCAATCTGGATGAAACTTTCAGGTCATGATCAGTACACCAATCCCACTTGGCTCGCCATATTTCGTTCTTCTTGGTTAAACCGTTCGTTGGCAGTAACCGGTTTCATTTTGAGGTTTCCCTCTGTTTTCTCCTATAGGGATACATGTATTTGGAAGTCTAAATCAAACACGGTTTGTGCTAGCTCTTTGAAACTTGACACAATAAAGCAGTTTCAAGTTCTATCTCTATGGTCTGTTTGCTGTTGATGTAGCCCTAAGCAGAGACTGGCGAGAATCACTTTCATGGAAAGTGCCTGCCAAGCTTCCAAAAAACTACAAGTTGCCTGAAATCTCAGCAAACACTTTTTCACCCAATCTTGATGAAACTTTCAGGTAATGATCAGTACACCAATCCCACTTGGCTTGCCAAATATCGTTCTTCTAGGTTAAACCGTTCGTTGGCAGTAACCGGTTTCATTTTGAGGTTTCACTCTGTTTTCTCCTATAGGGATACATGTATTTGGAACTCTAAATCAAACACGGTTTGTGCTAGCTCTTTGAAACTTGACACAATAAAGCAGTTTCAAGTTCTATCTCTATGGTTTGTTTGCTGTTGATATAGCCCTAAGCAGAGACTGGCGAGAATCACTTTCATGGAAAGGGCCTGCCAAGCTTCCAAAAAACTACGAGTTGCCTGAAATCTCAGCACACACTTTTTCACCCAATCTTGATGAAACTTTCAGTTAATGATCAGTACACCAATCCCACTTGGCTCGCCAAATTTCGTTCTTCTAGGTTAAACCGTTCGTTGGCAGTAACCGGTTTCATTTTGAGGTTTCACTCTGTTTTCTCCTATAGGGATACATGTATTTGGAAGTCTAAATCAAAACACGGTTTGTGCTAGCTCTTTGAAACTTGACACAATAAAGCAGTTTCAAGTTCTATCTCTATGGTTTGTTTGCTGTTGATGTAGCCCTAAGCAGAGACTGGCGAGAATTACTTTCATGGAAAGGGCCTGCCAAGCTTCCAAAAAACTACGAGTTGCCTGAAATCTCAGCAAACACTTTTTCACCCAATCTTGATGAAACTTTCAGTTAATGATCAGTACACCAATCCCACTTGGCTCGCCAAATTTCGTTCTTCTAGGTTAAACCGTTCGTTGGCAGTAACCCGGTTTCATTTTGAGGTTTCACTCTGTTTTCTCCTATAGGGATACATGTATTTGGAACTCTAATTCAAACACGGGTTGTGCTAGCTCTTAGAAACTTGACACAATAAAGCAGTTTCAAGTTCTATCTCTATGGTTTGTTTGCTGTTGATGTAGCCCTAAGCAGAGACTGGCGAGAATCACTTTCATGGAAAGGGCCTGCCAAGCTTCCAAAAAACTACGAGTTGCCTGAAATCTCGGCACACACTTTTTCACCCAATCTTGATGAACTTTCAGGTAATCATCAGTACACCAATCCCACTTGGCTCGCCAAATTTTGTTCTTCTAGGTTAAACCCTTCGTTGGCAGTTACTGGTTTCATTTTGAGGTTTCACTCTGTTTTCTCCTATAGGGATACATGTATTTGGAACTCTAATTCAAACACGGTTTGTGCTAGCTCTTTGAAACTTGACACAATAAAGCAGTTTCAAGTTCTATCTCTATGGTTTGTTTGCTGTTGATGTAGCCCTAAGCAGAGACTGGCGAGAATCACTTTCATGGAAAGGGCCTGCCAAGCTTCCAAAAAACTACGAGTTGCCTGAAATCTCAGCACACTCTTTTTCAACCAATCTTGATGAAACTTTCAGGTAATCATCAGTACACCAATCCCACTTGGCTCGCCAAATTTCGTTCTTCTAGGTTAAACCGTTCGTTGGCAGTAACCGGTTTCATTTTGAGGTTTCCCTCTGTTTTCTCCTATAGGGATACATGTATTTGGAACTCTAAATCAAACACGGTTTGTGCTAGCTCTTTGAAACTTGAGACAATAAAGCAGTTTCAAGTTCTATCTCTATGGTTTGTTTGCTGTTGATGTAGCCCTAAGCAGAGACTGGCGAGAATCACTTTAATTGAAAGGGCCTGCCAAGCTTCCAAAAAACTACGAGTTGCCTGAAATCTCAGCACACACTTTTTCACCCAATCTTGATGAAACTTTCAGGTAATGATCAGTACACCAATCCCACTTGGCTCGCCAAATTTCGTTCTTCTAGGTTAAACCGTTCGTTGGCAGTAACCGGTTTCATTTTGAGGTTTCACTCTGTTTTCTCCTATAGGGATACATGTATTTGGAACTCTAAATCAAACACGGTTTGTGCTAGCTCTTTGAAACTTGACACAATAAAGCAGTTTCAAGTTCTATCTCTATGGTTTGTTTGCTGTTGATGTAGCCCTAAGCAGAGACTGGCGAGAATCACTTTCATGGAAAGGGCCTGCCAAGCTTCCAAAAAACTACGAGTTGCCTGAAATTTCAGCACACACTTTTTCACCCAATCTTGATGAAACTTTCAGGTAATGATCAGTACACCAATCCCACTTGGCTCGCCAAATTTCGTTCTTCTAGGTTAAACCGTTCGTTGGCAGTAACCGGTTTCATTTTGAGGTTTCACTCTGTTTTCTCCTATAGGGATACATGTATTTGGAACTCTAAATCAAACACGGTTTGTGCTAGCTCTTTGAAACTTGACACAATAAAGCAGTTACAAGTTCTATCTCTATGGTTTGTTTGCTGTTGATGTAGCCCTAAGCAGAGACTGGCGAGAATCACTTTCATGGAAAGTGCCTGCGAAGCTTCCAAAAATCTACGAGTTGCCTGAAATCTCAGCACACACTTTTTCACCCAATCTTGATGAAACTTTCAGGTAATGATCAGTACACCAATCCCACTTGGCTCGCCAAATTTTGTTCTTCTAGGTTAAACCGTTCGTTGGCAGTAACCGGTTTCATTTTGAGGTTTCACTCTGTTTTCTCCTATAGGGATACATGTATTTGGAACTCTAAATCAAACACGGTTTGTGCTAGCTCTTTGAAACTTGACACAATAAAGCAGTTTCAAGTTCTATCTCTATGGTTTGTTTGCTGTTGATGTAGCCCTAAGCAGAGACTGGCGAGAATCACTTTCATGGAAAGGGCCTGCCAAGCTTCCAAAAATCTATGAGTTGCCTGAAATCTCAGCACACACTTTTTCACCCAATCTTGATGAAACTTACAGGTAATGATCAGTACACCAATCCCACTTGGCTCGCCAAATTTTGTTCTTCTAGGTTTAACCGTTCGTTTGCAGTAACCGGTTTCATTTTGAGGTTTCACTCTGTTTTCTCCTATAGGGATACATGTATTTGGAACTCTAAATCAAACACGGTTTGTGCTAGCTCTTTGAAACTTGACACAATAAAGAAGTTTCAAGTTCTATCTCTATGGTTTCTTTGCTGTTGATTTAGCCCTAATCAGAGACTGGCGAGAATCACTTTCATGGAAAGGGCCTGCCAAGCTTCCAAAAAACTACGAGTTTCCTGAAATCTCAGCACACACTTTTTCACCCAATCTTGATGAAACTTTCAGGTAATGATCAGTACACGAATCCCACGTGGCTCGCCAAATTTCGTTCTTCTAGGGTAAACCGTTCGTTGGCAGTAACCGGTTTCATTTTGAGATTTCACTCTGTTTTCTCCTATAGGGATACATGTATTTGGAACTCTAAATCAAACACGGTTTGTGCTAGCTCTTTGAAACTTGACACAATAAAGCAGTTTCAAGTTCTATCTCTATGGTTTGTTTGCTGTTGATGTAGCCCTAAGCAGAGACTGGTGAGAATCACTTTCATGGAAAGGGCCTGCCAAGCTTCCAAAAAACTACGAGTTGCCTGAAACCTCATCAAACACTTTTTCACCCAATCTTGATGAAACTTTCAGGTAATGATCAGTACACCAATCCCACTTGGCTCGCCAAATTTCGTTCTTCTCTGTTAAACCGTTCGTTGGCAGTAACCGGTTTCATTTTGAGGTTTCACTGTGTTTTCTCCTATAGGGATACATGTATTTGGAACTATAAATCAAACACGGTTTGTGCTAGCTCTTTGAAACTTGACACAATAAAGCAGTTTCAAGTTCTATCTCTATGGTTTGTTTGCTGTTGATGTAGCCCTAAGCAGAGACTGGCGAGAATCACTTTCATGGAAAGGGCCTGCCAAGCCTCCAAAAAACTACGAGTTGCCTGAAATCTCAGCACAAACTTTTTCACCCAATCTTGATGAAACTTTCAGGTAATGATCAGTAAACCAATATCACTTGGCTAGCCAAATTTCGTTCTTCTCTGTTAAACCGTTCGTTGGCAGTAACCGGTTTCATTTTGAGGTTTCACTCTGTTTTCTCCTATAGGGATACATGTATTTGGAACTCTAAATGAAACACGGTTTTGCTAGCTCTTTGAAACTTGACACAATAAAGCAGTTTCAAGTTCTATCTCTATGTTTTGTTTGCTGTTGATGTAGCCCTAAGCAGAGACTGGCGAGAATCACTTTCATGGAAAGGGCCTGCCAAGCTTCAAAAAAACTATGAGTTGCCTGAAATCTCAGCACACACTTTATCACCCAATCTTGATGAAACTTTCAGGTAATCATCAGTACACCAATCCCACTTGGCTCGCCAAATTTCGTTCTTCTAAATTAAACCATTCGTTGGCAGTAACCGGTTTCATTTTGAGGTTTCCCTCTGTTTTCTCCTATAGGGATACATGTATTTGGAAGTCTAAATCAAACACGGTTTGTGCTAGCTCTTTGAAACTTGACACAATAAAGCAGTTTCAAGTTCTATCACTATGGTTTGTTTGCTGTTGATGTAGCCCTAAGCAGAGACTGGCGAGAATCACTTTCATGGAAAGGGCCTGCCAAGCTTCCAAAAAACTACGAGTTGTCTGAAATCTCAGCACACACTTTTTCACCCAATCTTGATGAAACTTTCAGGTAATGATCAGTACACCAATCCCACTTGGCTCGCCAAATTTCGTTCCTCTAGGTTAAACCGTTCGTTGGCAGTAACCGGTTTCATTTTGAGGTTTCATTCTGTTTTCTCCTATAGGGATACATGTATTTGGAAGTCTAAATCAAACACGGTTTGTGCTAGCTCTTTGAAACTTGACACAATAAAGCAGTTTCACGTTCTATCTCTATGGTTTGTTTGCTGTTGATGTAGCCCTAAGCAGAGACTGGCGAGAATCACTTTCATGGAAAGGGCCTGCCAAGCTTCCAAAAAACTACGAGTTGCCTGAAATGTCAGCACACACTTTTTCACCCAATCTGGATGAAACTTTCAGGTCATGATCAGTACACCAATCCCACTTGGCTCGCCATATTTCGTTCTTCTTGGTTAAACCGTTCGTTGGCAGTAACCGGTTTCATTTTGAGGTTTCCCTCTGTTTTCTCCTATAGGGATACATGTATTTGGAAGTCTAAATCAAACACGGTTTGTGCTAGCTCTTTGAAACTTGACACAATAAAGCAGTTTCAAGTTCTATCTCTATGGTCTGTTTGCTGTTGATGTAGCCCTAAGCAGAGACTGGCGAGAATCACTTTCATGGAAAGTGCCTGCCAAGCTTCCAAAAAACTACAAGTTGCCTGAAATCTCAGCAAACACTTTTTCACCCAATCTTGATGAAACTTTCAGGTAATGATCAGTACACCAATCCCACTTGGCTCGCCAAATTTCGTTCTTCTAGGTTAAACCATTCGTTGGCAGTAACCGGTTTCATTTTGAGGTTTCACTCTGTTTTCTCCTATAGGGATACATGTATTTGGAACTCTAAATCAAACACGGTTTGTGCTAGCTCTTTGAAACTTGACACAATAAAGCAGTTTCAAGTTCTATCTCTATGGTTTGTTTGCTGTTGATGTAGCCCTAAGCAGAGACTGGCGAGAATCACATTCATGGAAAGGGCCTGCCAAACTTCCAAAAACCTACGAGTTGCCTGAAATCTCAGCACACACTTTTTCACCCAATCTTGATGAAACTTTTAGGTAATGATCAGTACACCAATCCCACTTGGCTCGCCAAATTTCGTTCTTCTAGGTTAAACCGTTCGTTGGCAGTAACCGGTTTCATTTTGAGGTTTCACTCTGTTTTCTCCTATAGGGAGACATGTATTTGGAACTCTAAATCAAACACGGTTTGTGCTAGCTCTTTGAAACTTGACACAATAAAGCAGTTTCAAGTTCTACCTCTATGGTATGTTTGCTGTTGATGTAGCCCTAAGCAGAGACTGGCGAGAATCACTTTCATGGAAAGGGCCTGCCAAGCTTCCAAAAAACTACGAGTTGCCTGAAATCTCAGCACACACTTTTTCACCCAATCTTGATGAAACTTTCAGGAAATGATCAGTACACCAATCCCACTTCGCTCGCCAAATTTCGTTCTTCTAGGTTAAACCCTTCGTTTGCAGTAAACGGTTTCATTTTGAGGTTTCACTCTGTTTTCTCCTATAGGGATACATGTATTTGGAACTCTAAATCAAACACGGTTTGTGCTAGCTCTTTGAAACTTGACACAATAAAGCAGTTTCAAGTTCTATCTCTATGGTTTGTTTGCTGTTGATGTAGCCCTAAGCAGAGACTGGCGAGAATCACTTTCATGGAAAGTGCCTGCCAAGCTTCCAAAAAACTACGAGTTGCCTGAAATCTCAGCAAACACTTTTTCACCCAATCTTGATGAAACTTTCAGGTAATGATCAGTACACCAATCCCACTTGGCTCGCCAAATTTTGTTCTTCTAGGTTAAACCGTTCGTTGGCAGTAACCGGTTTCATTTTGAGGTTTCACTCTGTTTTCTCCTATAGGGATACATGTATTTGGAAGTCTAAATCAAACACGGTTTGTGCTAGCTCTTTGAAACTTGACACAATAAAGCAGTTTCAAGTTCTATCTCTATGGTCTGTTTGCTGTTGATGTAGCCCTAAGCAGAGACTGGCGAGAATCACTTTCATGGAAAGTGCCTGCCAAGCTTCCAAAAAACTACGAGTTGCCTGAAATCTCAGCAAACACTTTTTCACCCAATCTTGATGAAACTTTCAGGTAATGATCAGTACACCAATCCCACTTGGCTCGCCAAATTTCGTTCTTCTAGGTTAAACCGTTCGTTGGCAGTAACCGGTTTCATTTTGAGGTTTCACTCTGTTTTGTCCTATAGGGATACATGTATTTGGAACTCTAAATCAAACACGGTTTGTGCTAGCTCTTTGAAACTTGACAGAATAAAGCAGTTTCAAGTTCTATCTCTATGGTTTGTTTGCTGTTGATGTAGCCCTAAGCAGAGACTGGCGAGAATCACTTTCATGGAAAGGGCCTGCCAAGCTTCCATAAAACTACGAGTTGCCTGAAATCTCAGCACACACTTTTTCACCCAATCTTGATGAAACTTTCAGGTAATGATCAGTACACCAATCCCACTTGGCTCGCCAAATTTCGTTCTTCTAGGTTAAACCGTTCGTTGGCAGTAACCGGTTTCATTTTGAGGTTTCACTCTGTTTTCTCCTATAGGGATACATGTATTTGGAAGTCTAAATCAAACACGGTTTGTGCTAGCTCTTTGAAACTTGACACAATAAAGCAGTTTCAAGTTCTATCTCTATGGTCTGTTTGCTGTTGATGTAGCCCTAAGCAGAGACTGGCGAGAATCACTTTCATGGAAAGTGCCTGCCAAGCTTCCAAAAAACTACGAGTTGCCTGAAATCTCAGCAAACACTTTTTCACCCAATCTTGATGAAACTTTCAGGTAATGATCAGTACACCAATCCCACTTGGCTCGCCAAATTTCGTTCTTCTAGGTTAAACCGTTCGTTGGCAGTAACCGGTTTCATTTTGAGGTTTCACTCTGTTTTCTCCTATAGGTATACATGTATTTGGAACTCTAAATCAAACACGGTTTGTGCTAGCTCTTTGAAACTTGACAGAATAAAGCAGTTTCAAGTTCTATCTCTATGGTTTGTTTGCTGTTGATGTAGCCCTAAGCAGAGACTGGCGAGAATCACTTACATGGAAAGGGCCTGCCAAGCTTCCAAAAACTACGAGTTGCCTGAAATCTCAGCACACACTTTTTCACCCAATCTTGATGAAACTTTCAGTTAATGATCAGTACACCAATCCTACTTGGCTTGCCAAATTTCGTTCTTCTAGGTTAAACCGTTCATTGGCAGTAACCGGTTTCATTTTGAGGTTTCACTCTGTTTTCTCCTATAGGTATACATGTATTTGGAACTCTAAATCAAACACGGTTTGTGCTAGCTCTTTGAAACTTGACACAATAAAGCAGTTTCAAGTTCTATCTCTATGGTTGTTTGCTGTTGATGTAGCCCTAAGCAGAGACTGGCGAGAATCACAATTCATGGAAAGGGCCTGCCAAACTTCCAAAAACCTACGAGTTGCCTGAAATCTCAGCACACACTTTTTCACCCAATCTTGATGAAACTTTCAGGTAATGATCAGTACACCAATCCCACTTGGCTCGCCAAATTTCGTTCTTCTAGGTTAAACCGTTCGTTGGCAGTAACCGGTTTCATTTTGAGGTTTCACTCTGTTTTTCTCCTATAGGGAGACATGTATTTGGAACTCTAAATCAAACAGGGTTTGTGCTAGCTCTTTGAAACTTGACACAATAAAGCAGTTTCAAGTTCTATCTCTATGGTTTGTTTGCTGTTGATGTAGCCCTAAGCAGAGACTGGCGAGAATCACTTTCATGGAAAGGGCCTGCCAAGCTTCCAAAAAACTACGAGTTGCCTGAAATCTCAGCAAACACTTTTTCACCCAATCTTGATGAAACTTTCAGGTAATGATCAGTACACCAATCCCACTTGGCTCGCCAAATTTCGTTCTTCTAGGTTAAACGTTCGTTGGCAGTAACCGGTTTCATTTTGAGGTTTCACTCTGTTTTCTCCTATAGGGATACATGTATTTGGAACTCTAAATCAAACACGGTTTGTGCTAGCTCTTTGAAACTTGACACAATAAAGCAGTTTCAAGTTCTATCTCTATGGTTTGTTTGCTGTTGATGTAGCCCTAAGCAGAGACTGGCGAGAATCACATTCATGGAAAGGGCCTGCCAAACTTCCAAAAACCTACGAGTTGCCTGAAATCTCAGCACACACTTTTTCACCCAATCTTGATGAAACTTTCAGGTAATGATCAGTACACCAATCCTACTTGGCTTGCCAAATTTCGTTCTTCTAGGTTAAACCGTTCATTGGCAGTAACCGGTTTCATTTTGAGGTTTCACTCTGTTTTCTCCTATAGGGATACATGTATTTGGAAGTCTAAATCAAACACGGTTTGTGCTAGCTCTTTGAAACTTGACACAATAAAGCAGTTTCAAGTTCTATCTCTATGGTTTGTTTGCTGTTGATGTAGCCCTAAGCAGAGACTGGCGAGAATCACATTCATGGAAAGGGCCTGCCAAACTTCCAAAAACCTACGAGTTGCCTGAAATCTCAGCACACACTTTTTCACCCAATCTTGATGAAACTTTCAGGTAATGATCAGTACACCAATCCCACTTGGCTTGCCAAATTTCGTTCTTCTAGGTTAAACCGTTCGTTGGCAGTAACCGGTTTCATTTTGAGGTTTCACTCAGTTTTCTCCTATCGGGATACATGTATTTGGAACTCTAAATCAAACACGGTTTGTGCTAGCTCTTTGAAACTTGACACAATAAAGCAGTTTCAAGTTCTATCTCTATGGTTTGTTTGCTGTTGATGTAGCCCTAAGCAGAGACTGGCGAGAATCACTTTCATGGAAAGGGCCTGCCAAGCTTCCAAAAACTACGAGTTGCCTGAAACCTCATCAAACACTTTTTCACCCAATCTTGATGAAACTTTCAGGTCATGATCAGTACACCAATCCCACTTGGCTCGCCATATTTCGTTCTTCTTGGTTAAACCGTTCGTTGGCAGTAACCGGTTTCATTTTGAGGTTTCACTCTGTTTTCTCCTATAGGGATACATGTATTTGGAACTCTAAATCAAACACGGTTTGTGCTAGCTCTTTGAAACTTGACACAATAAAGCAGTTTCAAGTTCTATCTCTATGGTCTGTTTGCTGTTGATGTAGCCCTAAGCAGAGACTGGCGAGAATCACTTTCATGGAAAGTGCCTGCCAAGCTTCCAAAAAACTACGAGTTTCCTGAAATCTCAGCAAACACTTTTTCACCCAATCTTGATGAAACTTTCAGGTAATGATCAGTACACCAATCCCACTTGGCTCGCCGAATTTCGTTCTTCTAGGTTAAACCGTTCGTTGGCAGTAACCTGTTTCATTTTGAGGTTTCACTCTGTTTTCTCCTATAGGGATACATGTATTTGGAACTCTAAATCAAACACGGTTTGTGCTAGCTCTTTGAAACTTGACACAATAAAGCAGTTTCAAGTTCTATCTCTATGGTTTGTTTGCTGTTGATGTAGCCCTAAGCAGAGACTGGCGAGAATCACATTCATGGAAAGGGCCTGCCAAACTTCCAAAAACCTACGAGTTGCCTGAAATCTCAGCACACACTTTTTCACCCAATCTTGATGAAACTTTCAGGTAATGATCAGTACACCAATCCCACTTGGCTCGCCAAATTTCGTTCTTCTAGGTTAAACCGTTCGTTGGCAGTAACCGGTTTCATTTTGAGGTTTCACTCTGTTTTCTCCTATAGGGAGACATGTATTTGGAACTCTAAATCAAACACGGTTTGTGCTAGCTCTTTGAAACTTGACACAATAAAGCAGTTTCAAGTTCTATTCTCTATGGTATGTTTGCTGTTGATGTAGCCCTAAGCAGAGACTGGCGAGAATCACTTTCATGGAAAGGGCCTGCCAAGCTTCCAAAAAACTACGAGTTGCCTGAAATCTCAGCACACACTTTTTCACCCAATCTTGATGAAACTTTCAGGAAATGATCAGTACACCAATCCCACTTCGCTCGCCAAATTTCGTTCTTCTAGGTTAAACCCGTTCGTTGGCAGTAACCGGTTTCATTTTGAGGTTTCACTCTGTTTTCTCCTATAGGGATACATGTATTTGGAACTCTAAATCAAACACGGTTTGTGCTAGCTCTTTGAAACTTGACACAATAAAGCAGTTTCAAGTTCTATCTCTATGGTTTGTTTGCTGTTGATGTAGCCCTAAGCAGAGACTGGCGAGAATCACTTTCATGGAAAGGGCCTGCCAAGCTTCCAAAAAACTACGAGTTGCCTGAAATCTCAGCACACACTTTTTCACCCAATCTTGATGAAACTTTCAGGTAATGATCAGTACACCAATCCCACTTGGCTCGCCAAATTCGTTCTTCTAGGTTAAACCGTTCGTTGGCAGTAACCGGTTTCATTTTGAGGTTTCACTCTGTTTTCTCCTATAGGGATACATGTATTTGGAACTCTAAATCAAACACGGTTTGTGCTAGCTCTTTGAAACTTGACACAATAAAGCAGTTTCAAGTTCTATCTCTATGGTCTGTTTGCTGTTGATGTAGCCCTAAGCAGAGACTGGCGAGAATCACTTTCATGGAAAGTGCCTGCCAAGCTTCCAAAAAACTACGAGTTGCCTGAAATCTCAGCAAACACTTTTTCACCCAATCTTGATGAAACTTTCAGGAAATGATCAGTACACCAATCCCACTTGGCTCGCCAAATTTCGTTCTTCTAGGTTAAACCGTTCGTTTGGCAGTAACCGGTTTCATTTTGAGGTTTCACTCTGTTTTCTCCTATAGGGATACATGTATTTGGAACTCTAAATCAAACACGGTTTGTGCTAGCTCTTTGAAACTTGACACAATAAAGCAGTTTCAAGTTCTATCTCTATGGTTTGTTTGCTGTTGATGTAGCCCTAAGCAGAGACTGGCGAGAATCACTTTCATGGAAAGTGCCTGCCAAGCTTCCAAAAAACTACGAGTTGCCTGAAATCTCAGCAAACACTTTTTCACCCAATCTTGATGAAACTTTCAGGTAATGATCAGTACACCAATCCCACTTGGCTCGCCAAATTTCGTTCTTCTAGGTTAAACCGTTCGTTGGCAGTAACCGGTTTCATTTTGAGGTTTCACTCTGTTTTCTCCTATAGGGATACATGTATTTGGAAGTCTAAATCAAACACGGTTTGTGCTAGCTCTTTGAAACTTGACACAATAAAGCAGTTTCAAGTTCTATCTCTATGGTCTGTTTGCTGTTGATGTAGCCCTAAGCAGAGACTGGCGAGAATCACTTTCATGGAAAGTGCCTGCCAAGCTTCCAAAAAACTACGAGTTGCCTGAAATCTCAGCAAACACTTTTTCACCCAATCTTGATGAAACTTTCAGGTAATGATCAGTACACCAATCCCACTTGGGCTCGCCAAATTTCGTTCTTCTAGGTTAAACCGTTCGTTGGCAGTAACCGGTTTCATTTTGAGGTTTCACTCTGTTTTCTCCTATAGGGATACATGTATTTGGAACTCTAAATCAAACACGGATTGTGCTAGCTCTTTGAAACTTGACAGAATAAAGCAGTTTCAAGTTCTATCTCTATGGTTTGTTTGCTGTTGATGTAGCCCTAAGCAGAGACTGGCGAGAATCACTTTCATGGAAAGGGCCTGCCAAGCTTCCAAAAAACTACTAGTTGCCTGAAATCTCAGCACACACTTTTTCACCCAATCTTGATGAAACTTTCAGTTAATGATCAGTACACCAATCCCACTTGACTCGCCAAATTTTGTTCTTCTAGGTTAAACCGTTCGTTGGCAGTAACCGGTTTCATTTTGAAGTTTCACTCTGTTTTCTTGTATAGGGATACATGTATTTGGAACTCTAAATCAAACACGGTTTGTGCTAGCTCTTTGAAACTTGACAGAATAAAGCAGTTTCAAGTTCTATCTCTATGGTTTGTTTGCTGTTGATGTAGCCCTAAGCAGAGACTGGCGAGAATCACTTTCATGGAAAGGGCCTGCCAATCTTCCAAAAAACTACGAGTTTCCTGAAATCTCAGCACACACTTTTTCACCCAATCTTGATGAAACTTTCAGGTAATGATCAGTACACCAATCCCACTTGGCTCGCCAAATTTCGTTCTTCTAGGTTAAACCGTTCGTTGGCAGTAACCGGTTTCATTTTGAGGTTTCACTCTGTTTTCTCCTATAGGCATACATGTATTTGGAACTCTAAATCAAACACGGTTTGTGCTAGCTCTTTGAAACTTGACAGCAATAAAGCAGTTTCAAGTTCTATCTCTATGGTTTGTTTGCTGTTGATGTAGCCCTAAGCAGAGACTGGCGAGAATCACTTTCATGGAAAGGGCCTGCCAAGCTTCCAAAAAACTACGAGTTTCCTGAAATCTCAGCAAACACTTTTTCACCCAATCTTGATGAAACTTTCAGGTAATGATCAGTACACCAATCCCACTTGGCTCGCCAAATTTCGTTCTTCTAGGTTAAACCGTTCGTTGGCAGTAACCGGTTTCATTTTGAGGTTTCACTCTGTTTTCTCCTATAGGCATACATGTATTTGGAACTCTAAATCAAACACGGTTTGTGCTAGCTCTTTGAAACTTGACACAATAAAGCAGTTTCAAGTTCTATCTCTATGGTTTGTTTGCTGTTGATGTAGCCCTAAGCAGAGACTGGCGAGAATCACTTTCATGGAAAGGGGCCTGCCAAGCTTCCAAAAAACTACGAGTTTCCTGAAATCTCAGCAAACACTTTTTCACCCAATCTTGATGAAACTTTCAGGTAATGATCAGTACACCAATCCCACTTGGCTCGCCAAATTCGTTCTTCTAGGTTAAACGTTCGTTGGCAGTAACCGGTTTCATTTTGAGGTTTCACTCTGTTTTCTCCTATAGGGATACATGTATTTGGAACTCTAAATCAAACACGGTTTGTGCTAGCTCTTTGAAACTTTACACAATAAAGCAGTTTCAAGTTCTATCTCTATGGTTTGTTTGCTGTTGATGTAGCCCTAAGCAGAGACTGGCGAGAATCACTTTCATGGAAAGGGCCTGACAAGCTTTTAAAAAACTACGAGTTCCCTGAAATCTCAGCAAACACTTTTTCACCCAATCTTGATGAAACTTTCAGGTAATGATCAGAACACCAATCCCACTTGACTCGCCAAATTTCGTTCTTCTAGGTTAAACCGTTCGTTGGCAGTAACCGGTTTCATTTTGAGGTTTCACTCTGTTTTCTCCTATAGGGATACATGTATTTGGAACTCTAAATCAAACACGGTTTGTGCTAGCTCTTTGAAACTTGACACAATAAAGCAGTTTCAAGTTCTATCTCTATGGTTTGTTTGCTGTTGATGTAGCCCTAAGCAGAGACTGGCGAGAATCACTTTCATGGAAAGGGCCTGCCAAGCTTCCAAAAAACTACGAGTTGCCTGAAATCTTCAGCACACACTTTTTCACCAAATCTTGATGAAACTTTCAGGTAATGATCAGTACACCAATCCCACGTGGCTCGCCAAATTTCGTTCTTCTAGGTTAAACCGTTCGTTGGCAGTAACCGGTTTCATTTTGAGATTTCACTCTGTTTTATCCTATAGGGATACATGTATTTGGAACTCTAAATCAAACACGTTTGTGCTAGCTCTTTGAAACTTGACACAATAAAGCAGTTTCAAGTTCTATCTCTATGACTGTTTGCTGTTGATGTAGCCCTAAGCAGAGACTGGCGAGAATCACTTTCATGGAAAGGGCCTGCCAAGCTTCCAAAAAACTACGAGTTTCCTGAAATCTCAGCAAACACTTTTTCACCCAATCTTGATGAAACTTTCAGGTAATGATCAGTACACCAATCCCACTTGGCTCGCCAAATTTCGTTCTTCTAGGTTAAACCGTTCGTTGGCAGTAACCGGTTTCATTTTGAGGTTTCACTCTGTTTTCTCCTATAGGGATACATGTATTTGGAACTCTAAATCAAACACGGTTTGTGCTAGCTCTTTGAAACTTTACACAATAAAGCAGTTTCAAGTTCTATCTCTATGGTTTGTTTGCTGTTGATGTAGCCCTAAGCAGAGACTGGCGAGAATCACTTTCATGGAAAGGGCCTGACAAGCTTTTAAAAAACTACGAGTTCCCTGAAATCTCAGCAAACACTTTTTCACCCAATCTTGATGAAACTTTCAGGTAATGATCAGAACACCAATCCCACTTGACTCGCCAAATTTCGTTCTTCTAGGTTAAACCGTTCGTTGGCAGTAACCGGTTTCATTTTGAGGTTTCACTCTGTTTTCTCCTATAGGGATACATGTATTTGGAACTCTAAATCAAACACGGTTTGTGCTAGCTCTTTGAAACTTGACACAATAAAGCAGTTTCAAGTTCTATCTCTATGGTTTGTTTGCTGTTGATGTAGCCCTAAGCAGAGACTGGCGAGAATCACTTTCATGGAAAGGGCCTGCCAAGCTTCCAAAAACTACGAGTTGCCTGAAATCTCAGCACACACTTTTTCACCAAATCTTGATGAAACTTTCAGGTAATGATCAGTACACCAATCCCACGTGGCTCGCCAAATTTCGTTCTTCTAGGTTAAACCGTTCGTTGGCAGTAACCGGTTTCATTTTGAGATTTCACTCTGTTTTATCCTATAGGGATACATGTATTTGGAACTCTAAATCAAACACGGTTTGTGCTAGCTCTTTGAAACTTGACACAATAAAGCAGTTTCAAGTTCTATCTCTATGGTCTGTTTGCTGTTGATGTAGCCCTAAGCAGAGACTGGCGAGAATCACTTTCATGGAAAGTGCCTGCCAAGCTTCCAAAAACTACGAGTTGCCTGAAATCTCAGCAAACACTTTTTCACCCAATCTTGATGAAACTTTCAGGTAATGATCAGTACACCAATCCCAGTTGGCTCGCCAAATTTCGTTCTTCTAGGTTAAACCGTTCGTTGGCAGTAACCGGTTTCATTTTGAGGTTTCACTCTGTTTTCTCCTATAGGGATACATGTATTTGGAACTCTAAATCAAACACGGTTTGTGCTAGCTCTTTGAAACTTGACAGAATAAAGCAGTTTCAAGTTCTATTTCTATGGTTTGTTTGCTGTTGATGTAGCCCTAAGCAGAGACTGGCGAGAATCACTTTCATGGAAAGGGCCTGCCAAGCTTCCAAAAAACTACGAGTTTCCTGAAATCTCAGCACACACTTTTTCACCCAATCTTGATGAAACTTTCAGGTAATGATCAGTACAACAATCCCACTTGGCTCGCCAAATTTCGTTCTTCTAGGTTAAACCGTTCGTTGGCAGTAACCGGTTTCATTTTGAGGTTTCACTCTGTTTTCTCCTATAGGGATACATGTATTTGGAACTCTAAATCAAACACGGTTTGTGCTAGCTCTTTGAAACTTGACACAATAAAGCAGTTTCAAGTTCTATCTCTATGGTTTGTTTGCTGTTGTTGTAGCCCTAAGCAGAGACTGGCGAGAATCACTTTCATGGAAAGGGCCTGCCAAGCTTTCAAAAAACTATGAGTTGCCTGAAATCTCAGCACACACTTTTTCACCCAATCTTGATTAAACTTTCAGGTAATCATCAGTAAACCAATCTCACTTGGCTCGCTAAACTTCGTTCTTCTAGGTTAAACCGTTCGTTGGCAGTAACCGGTTTCATTTTGAGGTTTCACTCTGTTTTCTCCTATAGGGATACATGTATTTGGAAGTCTAAATCAAACACGGTTTGTGCTAGCTCTTTGAAACTTTACACAATAAAGCAGTTTCAAGTTCTATCTCTATGGTTTGTTTGCTGTTGATGTAGCCCTAAGCAGAGACTGGCGAGAATCACTTTCATGGAAAGGGCCTGACAAGCTTTTAAAAAACTACGAGTTCCCTGAAATCTCAGCAAACACTTTTTCACCCAATCTTGATGAAACTTTCAGGTAATGATCAGAACACCAATCCCACTTGACTCGCCAAATTTCGTTCTTCTAGGTTAAACCGTTCGTTGGCAGTAACCGGTTTCATTTTGAGGTTTCACTCTGTTTTCTCCTATAGGGATACATGTATTTGGAACTCTAAATCAAACACGGTTTGTGCTAGCTCTTTGAAACTTGACACAATAAAGCAGTTTCAAGTTCTATCTCTATGGTTTGTTTGCTGTTGATGTAGCCCTAAGCAGAGACTGGCGAGAATCACTTTCATGGAAAGGGCCTGCCAAGCTTCCAAAAACTACGAGTTGCCTGAAATCTCAGCACACACTTTTTCACCAAATCTTGATGAAACTTTCAGGTAATGATCAGTACACCAATCCCACGTGGCTCGCCAAATTTCGTTCTTCTAGGTTAAACCGTTCGTTGGCAGTAACCGGTTTCATTTTGAGATTTCACTCTGTTTTATCCTATAGGGATACATGTATTTGGAACTCTAAATCAAACACGGTTTGTGCTAGCTCTTTGAAACTTGACACAATAAAGCAGTTTCAAGTTCTATCTCTATGGTCTGTTTGCTGTTGATGTAGCCCTAAGCAGAGACTGGCGAGAATCACTTTCATGGAAAGTGCCTGCCAAGCTTCCAAAAAACTACGAGTTGCCTGAAATCTCAGCAAACACTTTTTCACCCAATCTTGATGAAACTTTCAGGTAATGATCAGTACACCAATCCCACTTGGCTCGCCAAATTTCGTTCTTCTAGGTTAAACCGTTCGTTGGCAGTAACCGGTTTCATTTTGAGGTTTCACTCTGTTTTCTCCTATAGGGATACATGTATTTGGAACTCTAAATCAAACACGGTTTGTGCTAGCTCTTTGAAACTTTACACAATAAAGCAGTTTCAAGTTCTATCTCTATGGTTTGTTTGCTGTTGATGTAGCCCTAAGCAGAGACTGGCGAGAATCACTTTCATGGAAAGGGCCTGACAAGCTTTTTAAAAAACTACGAGTTCCCTGAAATCTCAGCAAACACTTTTTCACCCAATCTTGATGAAACTTTCAGGTAATGATCAGAACACCAATCCCACTTGACTCGCCAAATTTCGTTCTTCTAGGTTAAACCGTTCGTTGGCAGTAACCGGTTTCATTTTGAGGTTTCACTCTGTTTTCTCCTATAGGGATACATGTATTTGGAAGTCTAAATCAAACACGGTTTGTGCTAGCTCTTTGAAACTTGACACAATAAAGCAGTTTCAAGTTCTATCTCTATGGTTTGTTTGCTGTTGATGTAGCCCTAAGCAGAGACTGGCGAGAATCACTTTCATGGAAAGGGCCTGCCAAGCTTCCAAAAAACTACGAGTTGCCTGAAATCTCAGCACACACTTTTTCACCAAATCTTGATGAAACTTTCAGGTAATGATCAGTACACCAATCCCACGTGGCTCGCCAAATTTCGTTCTTCTAGGTTAAACCGTTCGTTGGCAGTAACCGGTTTCATTTTGAGATTTCACTCTGTTTTATCCTATAGGGATACATGTATTTGGAACTCTAAATCAAACACGGTTTGTGCTAGCTCTTTGAAACTTGACACAATAAAGCAGTTTCAAGTTCTATCTCTATGGTCTGTTTGCTGTTGATGTAGCCCTAAGCAGAGACTGGCGAGAATCACTTTCATGGAAAGTGCCTGCCAAGCTTCCAAAAAACTACGAGTTGCCTGAAATCTCAGCAAACACTTTTTCACCCAATCTTGATGAAACTTTCAGGTAATGATCAGTACACCAATCCCACTTGGCTCGCCAAATTTCGTTCTTCTAGGTTAAACCGTTCGTTGGCAGTAACCGGTTTCATTTTGAGGTTTCACTCTGTTTTCTCCTATAGGGATACATGTATTTGGAACTCTAAATCAAACACGGTTTGTGCTAGCTCTTTGAAACTTGACAGAATAAAGCAGTTTCAAGTTCTATTTCTATGGTTTGTTTGCTGTTGATGTAGCCCTAAGCAGAGACTGGCGAGAATCACTTTCATGGAAAGGGCCTGCCAAGCTTCAAAAAACTACGAGTTGCCTGAAATCTCAGCACACACTTTTTCACCCAATCTTGATGAAACTTTCAGGTAATGATCAGTACAACAATCCCACTTGGCTCGCCAAATTTCGTTCTTCTAGGTTAAACCGTTCGTTGGCAGTAACCGGTTTCATTTTGAGGTTTCACTCTGTTTTCTCCTATAGGGATACATGTATTTGGAACTCTAAATCAAACACGGTTTGTGCTAGCTCTTTGAAACTTGACACAATAAAGCAGTTTCAAGTTCTATCTCTATGGTTTGTTTGCTGTTGTTGTAGCCCTAAGCAGAGACTGGCGAGAATCACTTTCATGGAAAGGGCCTGCCAAGCTTTCAAAAACTATGAGTTGCCTGAAATCTCAGCACACACTTTTTCACCCAATCTTGATTAAACTTTCAGGTAATCATCAGTAAACCAATCTCACTTGGCTCGCTAAACTTCGTTCTTCTAGGTTAAACCGTTCGTTGGCAGTAACCGGTTTCATTTTGAGGTTTCACTCTGTTTTCTCCTATAGGGATACATGTATTTGGAAGTCTAAATCAAACACGGTTTGTGCTAGCTCTTTGAAACTTTACACAATAAAGCAGTTTCAAGTTCTATCTCTATGGTTTGTTTGCTGTTGATGTAGCCCTAAGCAGAGACTGGCGAGAATCACTTTCATGGAAAGGGCCTGACAAGCTTTAAAAAACTACGAGTTCCCTGAAATCTCAGCAAACACTTTTTCACCCAATCTTGATGAAACTTTCAGGTAATGATCAGAACACCAATCCCACTTGACTCGCCAAATTTCGTTCTTCTAGGTTAAACCGTTCGTTGGCAGTAACCGGTTTCATTTTGAGGTTTCACTCTGTTTTCTCCTATAGGGATACATGTATTTGGAACTCTAAATCAAACACGGTTTGTGCTAGCTCTTTGAAACTTGACACAATAAAGCAGTTTCAAGTTCTATCTCTATGGTTTGTTTGCTGTTGATGTAGCCCTAAGCAGAGACTGGCGAGAATCACTTTCATGGAAAGGGCCTGCCAAGCTTCCAAAAAACTACGAGTTGCCTGAAATCTCAGCACACACTTTTTCACCCAAATCTTGATGAAACTTTCAGGTAATGATCAGTACACCAATCCCACGTGGCTCGCCAAATTTCGTTCTTCTAGGTTAAACCGTTCGTTGGCAGTAACCGGTTTCATTTTGAGATTTCACTCTGTTTTATCCTATAGGGATACATGTATTTGGAACTCTAAATCAAACACGGTTTGTGCTAGCTCTTTGAAACTTGACACAATAAAGCAGTTTCAAGTTCTATCTCTATGGTCTGTTTGCTGTTGATGTAGCCCTAAGCAGAGACTGGCGAGAATCACTTTCATGGAAAGTTGCCTGCCAAGCTTCCAAAAAACTACGAGTTGCCTGAAATCTCAGCAAACACTTTTTCACCCAATCTTGATGAAACTTTCAGGTAATGATCAGTACACCAATCCCACTTGGCTCGCCAAATTTCGTTCTTCTAGGTTAAACCGTTCGTTGGCAGTAACCGGTTTCATTTTGAGGTTTCACTCTGTTTTCTCCTATAGGGATACATGTATTTGGAACTCTAAATCAAACACGGTTTGTGCTAGCTCTTTGAAACTTGACAGAATAAAGCAGTTTCAAGTTCTATTTCTATGGTTTGTTTGCTGTTGATGTAGCCCTAAGCAGAGACTGGCGAGAATCACTTTCATGGAAAGGGCCTGCCAAGCTTCCAAAAAACTACGAGTTTCCTGAAATCTCAGCACACACTTTTTCACCCAATCTTGATGAAACTTTCAGGTAATGATCAGTACACCAATCCCACTTGGCTCGCCAAATTTCGTTCTTCTAGGTTAAACCGTTCGTTGGCAGTAACCGGTTTCATTTTGAGGTTTCACTCTGTTTTCTCCTATAGGGATACATGTATTTGGAACTCTAAATCAAACACGGTTTGTGCTAGCTCTTTGAAACTTGACAGAATAAAGCAGTTTCAAGTTCTATCTCTATGGTTTGTTTGCTGTTGATGTAGCCCTAAGCAGAGACTGGCGAGAATCACTTTCATGGAAAGGGCCTGCCAAGCTTCCAAAAAACTACGAGTTGCCTGAAATCTCAGCACACACTTTTTCACCCAATCTTGATGAAACTTTCAGTTAATGATCAGTACACCAATCCCACTTGACTCGCCAAATTTCGTTCTTCTAGGTTAATCCGTTCCTTGGCAGTAACCGGTTTCATTTTGAGGTTTCACTCTGTTTTCTTGTATAGGGATACATGTATTTGGAACTCTAAATCAAACACGGTTTGTGCTAGCTCTTTGAAACTTGACAGAATAAAGCAGTTTCAAGTTCTATTTCTATGGTTTGTTTGCTGTTGATGTACCCTAAGCAGAGACTGGGAGAATCACTTTCATGGAAAGGGCCTGCCAAGCTTCCAAAAAACTACGAGTTTCCTGAAATCTCAGCAAACACTTTTTCACCCAATCTTGATGAAACTTTCAGGTAATGATCAGTACACCAATCCCACTTGGCTCGCCAAATTTCGTTCTTCTAGGTTAAACCGTTTGTTGGCAGTAACCGGTTTCATTTTGAGGTTTCACTCTGTTTTCTCCTATAGGGATACATGTATTTGGAACTCTAAATCAAACACGGTTTGTGCTAGCTCTTTGAAACTTGACACAATAAAGCAGTTTCAAGTTCTATCTCTATGGTTTGTTTGCTGTTGTTGTAGCCCTAAGCAGAGACTGGCGAGAATCACTTTCATGGAAAGGGCCTGCCAAGCTTTCAAAAAACTACGAGTTGCCTGAAATCTCAGCACACACTTTTTCACCCAATCTTGATGAAACTTTCAGGTAATCATCAGTAAACCAATCTCACTTGGCTCGCTAAACTTCGTTCTTCTAGGTTAAACCGTTCGTTGGCAGTAACCGGTTTCATTTTGAGGTTTCACTCTGTTTTCTCCTATAGGGATACATGTATTTGGAAGTCTAAATCAAACACGGTTGTGCTAGCTCTTTGAAACTTGACACAATAAAGCAGTTTCAAGTTCTATCTCTATGGTTTGTTTGCTGTTGATGTAGCCCTAAGCAGAGACTGGCGAGAATCACTTTCATGGAAAGGGCCTGCCAAGCTTCAAAAAACTACGAGTTGCCTGAAATCTCAGCACACACTTTTTCACCCAATCTTGATGAAACTTTCAGGTAATGATCAGTACACCAATCCCACGTGGGTCGCCAAATTTCGTTCTTCTAGGTTAAACCGTTCGTTGGCAGTAACCGGTTTCATTTTGAGATTTCACTCTGTTTTCTCCTATAGGGATACATGTATTTGGAACTCTAAATCAAACACGGTTTGTGCTAGCTCTTTGAAACTTGTCACAATAAAGCAGTTTCAAGTTCTATCTCTATGGTCTGTTTGCTGTTGATGTAGCCCTAAGCAGAGACTGGCGAGAATTACTTTCATGGAAAGTGCCTGCCAAGCTTCCAAAAAACTACGAGTTGCCTGAAATCTCAGCAAACACTTTTTCACCCAATCTTGATGAAACTTTCAGGTAATGATCAGTACACCAATCCCACTTGGCTCGCCAAATTTCGTTCTTCTAGGTTAAACCGTTCGTTGGCAGTAACCGGTTTAATTTTGAGGTTTCACTCTGTTTTCTCCTATAGGGATACATGTATTTGGAACTCTAAATCAAACACGGTTTGTGCTAAATCTTTGAAACTTGACACAATAAAGCAGTTTCAAGTTCTATCTCTATGGTTTGTTTGCTGTTGATGTAGCCCTAAGCAGAGACTGGCGAGAATCACTTTCATGGAAAGGGCCCTGACAAGCTTCCAAAAAACTACGAGTTGCCTGAAATCTCAGCACACACTTTTTCACCCAATCTTGATGAAACTTTCAGTTAATGATCAGTACACCAATCCCACTTGGCTCGCCAAATTTCGTTCTTCTAGGTTAAACCGTTCGTTGGCAGTAACCGGTTTCATTTTGAGGTTTCACTCTGTTTTCTCCTATAGGGAGACATGTATTTGGAACTCTAAATCAAACATGGTTTGTGCTAGCTCTTTGAAACTTGACACAATAAAGCAGTTTCAAGTTCTATCTCTATGGTCTGTTTGCTGTTGATGTAGCCCTAAGCAGAGACTGGCGAGAATCACTTTCATTGAAAGGGCCTGCCAAGCTTCCAAAAAACTACGAGTTGCCTGAAATCTCAGCAAACACTTTTTCACCCAATCTTGATGAAACTTTCAGGTAATGATCAGTACACCAATCCCACTTGGCTCGCCAAATTTCGTTCTTCTAGGTTAAACCGTTCGTTGGCAGTAACCGGTTTCATTTTGAGGTTTCACTCTGTTTTCTCCTATAGGGATACATGTATTTGGAACTCTAAATCAAACACGGTTTGTGCTAGCTCTTTGAAACTTGACAGAATAAAGCAGTTTCAAGTTCTATTTCTATGGTTTGTTTGCTGTTGATGTAGCCCTAAGCAGAGACTGGCGAGAATCACTTTCATGGAAAGGGCCTGCCAAGCTTCCAAAAACTACGAGTTTCCTGAAATCTCAGCACACACTTTTTCACCCAATCTTGATGAAACTTTCAGGTAATGATCAGTACAACAATCCCACTTGGCTCGCCAAATTTCGTTCTTCTAGGTTAAACCGTTCGTTGGCAGTAACCGGTTTCATTTTGAGGTTTCACTCTGTTTTCTCCTATAGGGATACATGTATTTGGAACTCTAAATCAAACACGGTTTGTGCTAGCTCTTTGAAACTTGACACAATAAAGCAGTTTCAAATTCTATCTCTATGGTTTGTTTGCTGTTGATGTAGCCCTAAGCAGAGACTGGCGAGAATCACTTTCATGGAAAGGGCCTGCCAAGCTTTCAAAAAACTATGAGTTGCCTGATATCTCAGCACACACTTTTTCACCCAATCTTGATTAAACTTTCAGGTAATCATCAGTAAACCAATCTCACTTGGCTCGCTAAACTTCGTTCTTCTAGGTTAAACCGTTCGTTGGCAGTAACCGGTTTCATTTTGAGGTTTCACTCTGTTTTCTCCTATAGGGATACATGTATTTGGAAGTCTAAATCAAACACGGTTTGTGCTAGCTCTTTGAAACTTGACACAATAAAGCAGTTTCAAGTTCTATCTCTATGGTTTGTTTGCTGTTGATGTAGCCCTAAGCAGAGACTGGCGAGAATCACTTTCATGGAAAGGGCCTGCCAAGCTTCCAAAAAACTACGAGTTCCCTGAAATCTCAGCAAACACTTTTTCACCAATCTTGATGAAACTTTCAGGTAATGATCAGAACACCAATCCCACTTGACTCGCCAAATTTCGTTCTTCTAGGTTAAACCGTTCGTTGGCAGTAACCGGTTTCATTTTGAGGTTTCACTCTGTTTTCTCCTATAGGGATACATGTATTTGGAACTCTAAATCAAACACGGTTTGTGCTAGCTCTTTGAAACTTGACACAATAAAGCAGTTTCAAGTTCTATCTCTATGGTTTGTTTGCTGTTGATGTAGCCCTAAGCAGAGACTGGCGAGAATCACTTTCATGGAAAGGGCCTGCCAAGCTTCCAAAAACTACGAGTTGCCTGAAATCTCAGCACACACTTTTTCACCCAATCTTGATGAAACTTTCAGGTAATGATCAGTACACCAATCCCACTTGGCTCTACAAATTTCGTTCTTCTAGGTTAAACCGTTCGTTGGCAGTAACCGGTTTCATTTTGAGATTTCACTCTGTTTTCTCCTATAGGGATACATGTATTTGGAACTCTAAATCAAACACGGTTTGTGCTAGCTCTTTGAAACTTGACAGAATAAAGCAGTTTCAAGTTCTATCTCTATGGTTTGTTTGCTGTTGATGTAGCCCTAAGCAGAGACTGGCGAGAATCACTTTCATGGAAAGGGCCTGCCAAGCTTCCAAAAAACTACGAGTTGCCTGAAATCTCAGCACACACTTTTTCACCCAATCTTGATGAAAATTTCAGTTAATGATCAGTACACCAATCCCACTTGGCTTGCCAAATTTCGTTCTTCTAGGTTAAACCGTTCGTTGGCAGTAACCGGTTTCATTTTGAGGTTTCACTCTGTTTTCTCCTATAGGGATACATGTATTTGGAACTCTAAATCAAACACGGTTTGTGCTAGCTCTTTGAAACTTGACACAATAAAGCAGTTTCAAGTTCTATCTCTGTGATTTGTTTGCTGTTGATGTAGCCCTAAGCAGAGACTGGCGAGAATCACATTCATGGAAAGTGCCTGCCAAGATTCCAAAAAACTACGAGTTGCCTGAAATCTCAGCAAACACTTTTTCACCCAATCTTGATGAAACTTTCAGGTAATGATCAGTACACCAATCCCACTTGGCTCGCCAAATTTCGTTCTTCTAGGTTAAACCGTTCGTTGGCAGTAACCGGTTTCATTTTGAGGTTTCACTCTGTTTTCTCCTATAGGGATACATGTATTTGGAACTCTAAATCAAACACGGTTTGTGCTAGCTCTTTGAAACTTGACACAATAAAGCAGTTTCAAGTTCTATCTCTATGGTTTGTTTGCTGTTGATGTAGCCCTAAGCAGAGACTGGCGAGAATCACTTTCATGGAAAGGGCCTGCCAAGCTTTCAAAAAACTATGAGTTGCCTGATATCTCAGCACACACTTTTTCACCCAATCTTGATTAAACTTTCAGGTAATCATCAGTAAACCAATCTCACTTGGCTCGCTAAACTTCGTTCTTCTAGGTTAAACCGTTCGTTGGCAGTAACCGGTTTCATTTTGAGGTTTCACTCTGTTTTCTCCTATAGGGATACATGTATTTGGAAGTCTAAATCAAACACGGTTTGTGCTAGCTCTTTGAAACTTGACACAATAAAGCAGTTTCAAGTTCTATCTCTATGGTTTGTTTGCTGTTGATGTAGCCCTAAGCAGAGACTGGCGAGAATCACTTTCATGGAAAGGGCCTGCCAAGCTTCCAAAAAACTACGAGTTCCCTGAAATCTCAGCAAACACTTTTTCACCCAATCTTGATGAAACTTTCAGGTAATGATCAGAACACCAATCCCACTTGACTCGCCAAATTTCGTTCTTCTAGGTTAAACCGTTCGTTGGCAGTAACCGGTTTCATTTTGAGGTTTCACTCTGTTTTCTCCTATAGGGATACATGTATTTGGAACTCTAAATCAAACACGGTTTGTGCTAGCTCTTTGAAACTTGACACAATAAAGCAGTTTCAAGTTCTATCTCTATGGTTTGTTTGCTGTTGATGTAGCCTAAGCAGAGACTGGCGAGAATCACTTTCATGGAAAGGGCCTGCCAAGCTTCCAAAAAACTACGAGTTGCCTGAAATCTCAGCAAACACTTTTTCACCCAATCTTGATGAAACTTTCAGGTAATGATCAGTACACCAATCCCACTTGGCTCGCCAAATTTCGTTCTTCTAGGTTAAACCGTTCGTTGGCAGTAACCGGTTTCATTTTGAGGTTTCACTCTGTTTTCTCCTATAGGGATACATGTATTTGGAACTCTAAATCAAACACGGTTTGTGCTAGCTCTTTGAAACTTTACACAATAAAGCAGTTTCAAGTTCTATCTCTATGGTTTGTTTGCTGTTGATGTAGCCCTAAGCAGAGACTGGCGAGAATCACTTTCATGGAAAGGGCCTGACAAGCTTTTAAAAAACTACGAGTTCCCTGAAATCTCAGCAAACACTTTTTCACCCAATCTTGATGAAACTTTCAGGTAATGATCAGAACACCAATCCCACTTGACTCGCCAAATTTCGTTCTTCTAGGTTAAACCGTTCGTTGGCAGTAACCGGTTTCATTTTGAGGTTTCACTCTGTTTTCTCCTATAGGGATACATGTATTTGGAACTCTAAATCAAACACGGTTTGTGCTAGCTCTTTGAAACTTGACACAATAAAGCAGTTTCAAGTTCTATCTCTATGGTTTGTTTGCTGTTGATGTAGCCCTAAGCAGAGACTGGCGAGAATCACTTTCATGGAAAGGCCTGCCAAGCTTCCAAAAAACTACGAGTTGCCTGAAATCTCAGCACACACTTTTTCACCAAATCTTGATGAAACTTTCAGGTAATGATCAGTACACCAATCCCACGTGGCTCGCCAAATTTCGTTCTTCTAGGTTAAACCGTTCGTTGGCAGTAACCGGTTTCATTTTGAGATTTCACTCTGTTTTATCCTATAGGGATACATGTATTTGGAACTCTAAATCAAACACGGTTTGTGCTAGCTCTTTGAAACTTGACACAATAAAGCAGTTTCAAGTTCTATCTCTATGGTCTGTTTGCTGTTGATGTAGCCTAAGCAGAGACTGGCGAGAATCACTTTCATGGAAAGGGCCTGCCAAGCTTCCAAAAAACTACGAGTTGCCTGAAATCTCAGCAAACACTTTTTCACCCAATCTTGATGAAACTTTCAGGTAATGATCAGTACACCAATCCCACTTGGCTCGCCAAATTTCGTTCTTCTAGGTTAAACCGTTCGTTGGCAGTAACCGGTTTCATTTTGAGGTTTCACTCTGTTTTCTCCTATAGGGATACATGTATTTGGAACTCTAAATCAAACACGGTTTGTGCTAGCTCTTTGAAACTTTACACAATAAAGCAGTTTCAAGTTCTATCTCTATGGTTTGTTTGCTGTTGATGTAGCCCTAAGCAGAGACTGGCGAGAATCACTTTCATGGAAAGGGCCTGACAAGCTTTAAAAAACTACGAGTTCCCTGAAATCTCAGCAAACACTTTTTCACCCAATCTTGATGAAACTTTCAGGTAATGATCAGAACACCAATCCCACTTGACTCGCCAAATTTCGTTCTTCTAGGTTAAACCGTTCGTTGGCAGTAACCGGTTTCATTTTGAGGTTTCACTCTGTTTTCTCCTATAGGGATACATGTATTTGGAACTCTAAATCAAACACGGTTTGTGCTAGCTCTTTGAAACTTGACACAATAAAGCAGTTTCAAGTTCTATCTCTATGGTTTGTTTGCTGTTGATGTAGCCCTAAGCAGAGACTGGCGAGAATCACTTTCATGGAAAGGGCCTGCCAAGCTTCCAAAAAACTACGAGTTGCCTGAAATCTCAGCACACACTTTTTCACCAAATCTTGATGAAACTTTCAGGTAATGATCAGTACACCAATCCCACGTGGCTCGCCAAATTTCGTTCTTCTAGGTTAAACCGTTCGTTGGCAGTAACCGGTTTCATTTTGAGATTTCACTCTGTTTTATCCTATAGGGATACATGTATTTGGAACTCTAAATCAAACACGGTTTGTGCTAGCTCTTTGAAACTTGACACAATAAAGCAGTTTCAAGTTCTATCTCTATGGTCTGTTTGCTGTTGATGTAGCCCTAAGCAGAGACTGGCGAGAATCACTTTCATGGAAAGGGCCTGCCAAGCTTCCAAAAAACTACGAGTTGCTGAAATCTCAGCAAACACTTTTTCACCCAATCTTGATGAAACTTTCAGGTAATGATCAGTACACCAATCCCACTTGGCTCGCCAAATTTCGTTCTTCTAGGTTAAACCGTTCGTTGGCAGTAACCGGTTTCATTTTGAGGTTTCACTCTGTTTTCTCCTATAGGGATACATGTATTTGGAACTCTAAATCAAACACGGTTTGTGCTAGCTCTTTGAAACTTGACAGAATAAAGCAGTTTCAAGTTCTATCTCTATGGTTTGTTTGCTGTTGATGTAGCCCTAAGCAGAGACTGGCGAGAATCACTTTCATGGAAAGGGCCTGACAAGCTTTTAAAAAACTACGAGTTCCCTGAAATCTCAGCAAACACTTTTTCACCCAATCTTGATGAAACTTTCAGGTAATGATCAGAACACCAATCCCACTTGACTCGCCAAATTTCGTTCTTCTAGGTTAAACCGTTCGTTGGCAGTAACCGGTTTCATTTTGAGGTTTCACTCTGTTTTCTCCTATAGGGATACATGTATTTGGAACTCTAAATCAAACACGGTTTGTGCTAGCTCTTTGAAACTTGACACAATAAAGCAGTTTCAAGTTCTATCTCTATGGTTTGTTTGCTGTTGATGTAGCCCTAAGCAGAGACTGGCGAGAATCACTTTCATGGAAAGGGCCTGCCAAGCTTCCAAAAAACTACGAGTTGCCTGAAATCTCAGCACACACTTTTTCACCAAATCTTGATGAAACTTTCAGGTAATGATCAGTACACCAATCCCACGTGGCTCGCCAAATTTCGTTCTTCTAGGTTAAACCGTTCGTTGGCAGTAACCGGTTTCATTTTGAGATTTCACTCTGTTTTATCCTATAGGATACATGTATTTGGAACTCTAAATCAAACACGGTTTGTGCTAGCTCTTTGAAACTTGACACAATAAAGCAGTTTCAAGTTCTATCTCTATGGTCTGTTTGCTGTTGATGTAGCCCTAAGCAGAGACTGGCGAGAATCACTTTCATGGAAAGTGCCTGCAAGCTTCCAAAAAACTACGAGTTGCCTGAAATCTCAGCAAACACTTTTTCACCCAATCTTGATGAAACTTTCAGGTAATGATCAGTACACCAATCCCACTTGGCTCGCCAAATTTCGTTCTTCTAGGTTAAACCGTTCGTTGGCAGTAACCGGTTTCATTTTGAGGGTTTCACTCTGTTTTCTCCTATAGGGATACATGTATTTGGAACTCTAAATCAAACACGGTTTGTGCTAGCTCTTTGAAACTTGACAGAATAAAGCAGTTTCAAGTTCTATTTCTATGGTTTGTTTGCTGTTGATGTAGCCCTAAGCAGAGACTGGCGAGAATCACTTTCATGGAAAGGGCCTGCCAAGCTTCCAAAAAACTACGAGTTTCCTGAAATCTCAGCACACACTTTTTCACCCAATCTTGATGAAACTTTCAGGTAATGATCAGTACAACAATCCCACTTGGCTCGCCAAATTTCGTTCTTCTAGGTTAAACCGTTCGTTGGCAGTAACCGGTTTCATTTTGAGGTTTCACTCTGTTTTCTCCTATAGGGATACATGTATTTGGAACTCTAAATCAAACACGGTTTGTGCTAGCTCTTTGAAACTTGACACAATAAAGCAGTTTCAAGTTCTATCTCTATGGTTTGTTTGCTGTTGTTGTAGCCTAAGCAGAGACTGGCGAGAATCACTTTCATGGAAAGGGCCTGCCAAGCTTTCAAAAAACTATGAGTTGCCTGAAATCTCAGCACACACTTTTTCACCGAATCTTGATTAAACTTTCAGGTAATCATCAGTAAACCAATCTCACTTGGCTCGCTAAACTTCGTTCTTCTAGGTTAAACCGTTCGTTGGCAGTAACCGGTTTCATTTTGAGGTTTCACTCTGTTTTCTCCTATAGGGATACATGTATTTGGAAGTCTAAATCAAACACGGTTTGTGCTAGCTCTTTGAAACTTTACACAATAAAGCAGTTTCAAGTTCTATCTCTATGGTTTGTTTGCTGTTGATGTAGCCCTAAGCACAGACTGGCGAGAATCACTTTCATGGAAAGGGCCTGACAAGCTTTTAAAAACTACGAGTTCCCTGAAATCTCAGCAAACACTTTTTCACCCAATCTTGATGAAACTTTCAGGTAATGATCAGAACACCAATCCCACTTGACTCGCCAAATTTCGTTCTTCTAGGTTAAACCGTTCGTTGGCAGTAACCGGGGTTTCATTTTGAGGTTTCACTCTGTTTTCTCCTATAGGGATACATGTATTTGGAACTCTAAATCAAACACGGTTTGTGCTAGCTCTTTGAAACTTGACACAATAAAGCAGTTTCAAGTTCTATCTCTATGGTTTGTTTGCTGTTGATGTAGCCCTAAGCAGAGACTGGCGAGAATCACTTTCATGGAAAGGGCCTGCCAAGCTTCCAAAAAACTACGAGTTGCCTGAAATCTCAGCACACACTTTTTCACCAAATCTTGATGAAACTTTCAGGTAATGATCAGTACACCAATCCCACGTGGCTCGCCAAATTTCGTTCTTCTAGGTTAAACCGTTCGTTGGCAGTAACCGGTTTCATTTTGAGATTTCACTCTGTTTTATCCTATAGGGATACATGTATTTGGAACTCTAAATCAAACACGGTTTGTGCTAGCTCTTTGAAACTTGACACAATAAAGCAGTTTCAAGTTCTATCTCTATGGTCTGTTTGCTGTTGATGTAGCCCTAAGCAGAGACTGGCGAGAATCACTTTCATGGAAAGTGCCTGCCAAGCTTCCAAAAAACTAAGAGTTGCCTGAAATCTCAGCAAACACTTTTTCACCCAATCTTGATGAAACTTTCAGGTAATGATCAGTACACCAATCCCACTTGGCTCGCCAAATTTCGTTCTTCTAGGTTAAACCGTTCGTTGGCAGTAACCGGTTTCATTTGAGGTTTCACTCTGTTTTCTCCTATAGGGATACATGTATTTGGAACTCTAAATCAAACACGGTTTGTGCTAGCTCTTTGAAACTTGACAGAATAAAGCAGTTTCAAGTTCTATTTCTATGGTTTGTTTGCTGTTGATGTAGCCCTAAGCAGAGACTGGCGAGAATCACTTTCATGGAAAGGGCCTGCCAAGCTTCCAAAAAACTACGAGTTTCCTGAAATCTCAGCACACACTTTTTCACCCAATCTTGATGAAACTTTCAGGTAATGATCAGTACACCAATCCCACTTGGCTCGCCAAATTTCGTTCTTCTAGGTTAAACCGTTCGTTGGCAGTAACCGGTTTCATTTTGAGGTTTCACTCTGTTTTCTCCTATAGGGATACATGTATTTGGAACTCTAAATCAAACACGGTTTGTGCTAGCTCTTTGAAACTTGACAGAATAAAGCAGTTTCAAGTTCTATCTCTATGGTTTGTTTGCTGTTGATGTAGCCCTAAGCAGAGACTGGCGAGAATCACTTTCATGGAAAGGGCCTGCCAAGCTTCCAAAAAACTACGAGTTGCCTGAATCTCAGCACACACTTTTTCACCCAATCTTGATGAAACTTTTCAGTTAATGATCAGTACACCAATCCCACTTGACTCGCCAAATTTCGTTCTTCTAGGTTAAACCGTTCCTTGGCAGTAACCGGTTTCATTTTGAGGTTTCACTCTGTTTTCTTGTATAGGGATACATGTATTTGGAACTCTAAATCAAACACGGTTTGTGCTAGCTCTTTGAAACTTGACAGAATAAAGCAGTTTCAAGTTCTATTTCTATGGTTTGTTTGCTGTTGATGTACCCTAAGCAGAGACTGGCGAGAATCACTTTCATGGAAAGGCCTGCCAAGCTTCCAAAAAACTACGAGTTTCCTGAAATCTCAGCAAACACTTTTTCACCCAATCTTGATGAAACTTTCAGGTAATGATCAGTACACCAATCCCACTTGGCTCGCCAAATTTCGTTCTTCTAGGTTAAACCGTTTGTTGGCAGTAACCGGTTTCATTTTGAGGTTTCACTCTGTTTTCTCCTATAGGGATACATGTATTTGGAACTCTAAATCAAACACGGTTTGTGCTAGCTCTTTGAAACTTGACACAATAAAGCAGTTTCAAGTTCTATCTCTATGGTTTGTTTGCTGTTGTTGTAGCCCTAAGCAGAGACTGGCGAGAATCACTTTCATGGAAAGGGCCTGCCAAGCTTCAAAAAACTACGAGTTGCCTGAAATCTCAGCACACACTTTTCACCCAATCTTGATGAAACTTTCAGGTAATCATCAGTAAACCAATCTCACTTGGCTCGCTAAACTTCGTTCTTCTAGGTTAAACCGTTCGTTGGCAGTAACCGGTTTCATTTTGAGGTTTCACTCTGTTTTCTCCTATAGGGATACATGTATTTGGAAGTCTAAATCAAACACGGTTTGTGCTAGCTCTTTGAAACTTGACACAATAAAGCAGTTTCAAGTTCTATCTCTATGGTTTGTTTGCTGTTGATGTAGCCCTAAGCAGAGACTGGCGAGAAATCACTTTCATGGAAAGGGCCTGCCAAGCTTCCAAAAACTACGAGTTGCCTGAAATCTCAGCACACACTTTTTCACCCAATCTTGATGAAACTTTCAGGTAATGATCAGTACACCAATCCACGTGGCTCGCCAAATTTCGTTCTTCTAGGTTAAACCGTTCGTTGGCAGTAACCGGTTTCATTTTGAGATTTCCACTCTGTTTTCTCCTATAGGGATACATGTATTTGGAACTCTAAATCAAACACGGTTTTGTGCTAGCTCTTTGAAACTTTGTCACAATAAAGCAGTTTCAAGTTCTATCTCTATGGTCTGTTTGCTGTTGATGTAGCCCTAAGCAGAGACTGGCGAGAATTACTTTCATGGAAAGTGCCTGCCAAGCTTCCAAAAAACTACGAGTTTCCTGAAATCTCAGCAAACACTTTTTCACCCAATCTTGATGAAACTTTCAGGTAATGATCAGTACACCAATCCCACTTGGCTCGCCAAATTTCGTTCTTCTAGGTTAAACCGTTCGTTGGCAGTAACCGGTTTAATTTTGAGGTTTCACTCTGTTTTCTCCTATAGGGATACATGTATTTGGAACTCTAAATCAAACACGGTTTGTGCTAAATCTTTGAAACTTGACACAATAAAGCAGTTTCAAGTTCTATCTCTATGGTTTGTTTGCTGTTGATGTAGCCCTAAGCAGAGACTGGCGAGAATCACTTTCATGGAAAGGGCCTGACAAGCTTCCAAAAAACTACGAGTTGCCTGAAATCTCAGCACACACTTTTTCACCCAATCTTGATGAAACTTTCAGGTAATGATCAGTACACCAATCCCACTTGGCTCGCCAAATTTCGTTCTTCTAGGTTAAACCGTTCGTTGGCAGTAACCGGTTTCATTTTGAGGTTTCACTCTGTTTTCTCTATAGGGAGACATGTATTTGGAACTCTAAATCAAACACTGGTTTGTGCTAGCTCTTTGAAACTTGACACAATAAAGCAGTTTCAAGTTCTATCTCTATGGTCTGTTGCTGTTGATGTAGCCCTAAGCAGAGACTGGCGAGAATCACTTTCATTGGAAAGGGCCTGCCAAGCTTCCAAAAAACTACGAGTTGCCTGAAATCTCAGCACACACTTTTTCACCCAATCTTGATGAAACTTTCAGGTAATGATCAGTACACCAATCCCACTTGGCTCGCCAAATTTCGTTCTTCTAGGTTAAACCGTTCGTTGGCAGTAACCGGTTTCATTTTGAGGTTTCACTCTGTTTTCTCCTATAGGGATACATGTATTTGGAACTCTAAATCAAACACGGTTTGTGCTAGCTCTTTGAAACTTGACAGAATAAAGCAGTTTCAAGTTCTATTCTCTATGGTTTGTTTGCTGTTGATGTAGCCCTAAGCAGAGACTGGCGAGAATCACTTTCATGGAAAGGGCCTGCCAAGCTTCCAAAAAACTACGAGTTTCCTGAAATCTCAGCACACACTTTTTCACCCAATCTTGATGAAACTTTCAGGTAATGATCAGTACAACAATCCCACTTGGCTCGCCAAATTTCGTTCTTCTAGGTTAAACCGTTCGTTGGCAGTAACCGGTTTCATTTTGAGGTTTCACTCTGTTTTCTCCTATAGGGATACATGTATTTGGAACTCTAAATCAAACACGGTTTGTGCTAGCTCTTTGAAACTTGACACAATAAAGCAGTTTCAAGTTCTACCTCTATGGTTTGTTTGCTGTTGATGTAGCCCTAAGCAGAGACTGGCGAGAATCACTTTCATGGAAAGGGCCTGCCAAGCTTCAAAAAACTAGAGTTGCCTGATATCTCAGCACACACTTTTTCACCCAATCTTGATTAAACTTTCAGGTAATCATCAGTAACCAATCTCACTTGGCTCGCTAACTTGTTCTTCTAGGTTAACCGTTCGTTGGCAGTAACCGGTTTCATTTTGAGGTTTCACTCTGTTTTCTCCTATAGGGATACATTATTTGGAACTCTAAATCAAACTCGGTTTGTGCTAGCTCTTTGAAACTTGACACAATAAAGCAGTTTCAAGTTCTATCTCTATGGTTTGTTTGCTGTTGATGTAGCCCTAAGCAGAGACTGGCGAGAATCACTTTCATGGAAAGGGCCTGCCAAGCTTCCAAAAAACTACGAGTTCCCTGAAATCTCAGCACACACTTTTTCACCCAATCTTGATGAAACTTTCAGGTAATGATCAGAACACCAATCCCACTTGACTCGCCAAATTTCGTTCTTCTAGGTTAACCGTTCGTTGGCAGTAACGGTTTCATTTTGAGTTTCACTCTGTTTTCTCCTATAGGGATACATGTATTTGGAACTCTAAATCAAACACGGTTTGTGCTAGCTCTTTGAAACTTGACACAATAAAGCAGTTTCAAGTTCTATCTCTATGGTTTGTTTGCTGTTGATGTAGCCCTAAGCAGAGACTGGCGAGAATCACTTTCATGGAAAGGGCCTGCCAAGCTTCCAAAAAACTACGAGTTGCCTGAAATCTCAGCACAACTTTTTCACCCAATCTTGATGAAAATTTCAGGTAATGATCCAGTACACCAATCCCACTTGGCTCTACAAATTTCGTTCTTCTAGGTTAAACCGTTCGTTGGCAGTAACCGGTTTCATTTTGAGATTTCACTCTGTTTTCTCCTATAGGATACATGTATTTGGAACTCTAAATCAAACACGTTTGTGCTAGCTCTTTGAAACTTGACAGAATAAAGCAGTTTCAAGTTCTATCTCTATGGTTTGTTTGCTTGTTGATGTAGCCCTAAGCAGAGACTGGCGAGAATCACTTTCATGGAAAGGGACTGCCAAGCTTCAAAAAACTACGAGTTGCCTGAAATCTCAGCACACACTTTTTCACCCAATCTTGATGAAATTTCAGTTAATGATCAGTACACCAATCCCACTTGGCTTGCCAAATTTCGTTCTTCTAGGTTAACCGTTCGTTGGCAGTAACCCGGGTTTCATTTTGAGGTTTCACTCTGTTTTTCTCCCTATAGGGATACATGTATTTGGAACTCTAAATCAAACACGGTTTGGTGCTACTCTTTGAACTTGACACAATAAAGCAGTTTCAAGTTCTATCTCTGTGATTTGTTTGCTGTTGATGTAGCCCTAAGCAGAGACTGGCGAGAATCACATTCATGGAAAGTGCCTGCCAAGATTCCAAAAAACTACGAGTTGCCTGAAATCTCAGCACACACTTTTTCACCCAATCTTGATGAAACTTTCAGGTAATGATCAGTACACCAATCCCACTTGGCTCGCCAAATTCGTTCTTCTAGGTAAAACCGTTCGTTTGGCAGTAACCGGTTTCATTTTGAGGTTTCACTCTGTTTTCTCCTATAGGGATACATGTATTTGGAACTCTAAATCAAACACGGTTTGTGCTAGCTCTTTGAAACTTGACAGAATAAAGCAGTTTCAAGCTTCTATCTCTATGGTTTGTTTGCTGTTGATGTAGCCCTAAGCAGAGACTGGCGAGAATCACATTCATGGAAAGGGCCTGCCAAACTTCCAAAAACCTACGAGTTGCCTGAAATCTCAGCACACACTTTTTCACCCAATCTTGATGAAACTTTCAGGTAATGATCAGTACACCAATCCACGTGGCTCGCAAATTTCGTACTTCTAGGTTAAACCGTTCGTTGGCAGTAACCGGTTTCATTTTGAGGTTCACTCTGTTTTCTCCTATAGGGATACATGTATTTGGAAGTCTAAATCAAACACGTTTGTGCTAGCTCTTTGAAACTTGACACAATAAAGCAGTTTCAAGTTCTATCTCTATGGTTTGTTTGCTGTTGATGTAGCCCCTAAGCAGAGACTGGCGAGAATCACTTTCATGGAAAGGGCTGCCTTGCTTCAAAAAACTACGAGTGCCTGAAATCTCAGCACACACTTTTTCACCCAATCTTGATGAAACTTTCAGGTAATGATCAGTACACCAATCCCACGTGGCTCGCCAATTTCGTTCTTCTAGGTTAAACCGTTCGTTGGCAGTAACCGGTTTCATTTTGAGATTTCACTCTGTTTTCTCTATAGGATACATGTATTTGGAAGTCTAAATCAAACACGGTTTGTGCTAGCTCTTTGAAACTTGACACAATAAAGCAGTTTCAAGTTCTATCTCTATGGTCTGTTTGCTGTTGATGTAGCCCTAAGCAGAGACTGGCGAGAATCACTTTCATGGAAAGGCCTGCCAAGCTTCCAAAAAACCTACGAGTTTGCCTGAAATCTCAGCAAACACTTTTTCACCCAATCTTGATGAAACTTTCAGGTAATGATCAGTACACCAATCCCCACTTGGCTCGCCAAATTTCGTTCTTCTAGGTTAACCGTTCGTTGGCAGTAACCGGTTTCATTTTGAGGTTTCACTCTGTTTTCTCCTATAGGATACATGTATTTGGAACTCTAAATCAAACAGGATTGTGCTAGCTCTTTGAAACTTGACACAATAAAGCAGTTTCAAGTTCTATCTCTATGGTTTCTTTTGCTGTTGATGTAGCCCTAAGCAGAGACTGGCGAGAATCACTTTCATGGAAAGGGCCTGCCAAGCTTCCAAAAAACTACTAGTTGCCTGAAATCTCAGCACACACTTTTTCACCCAATCTTGATGAAACTTCTCCAGTTAATGATCAGTACACCAATCCCATTGACTCGCCAAATTTTGTTCTTCTAGGTTAAACCGTTCGGTTGGCAGTAACCGGTTTCATTTGAAGTTTCACTCTGTTTTCTTGTATAGGGATACATGTATTTGGAACTCTAATCAAACACGGTTTGTGCTAGCTCTTTGAACTTGACAGAATAAAGCAGTTTCAAGTTCTATCTCTATGGTTTGTTGCTGTTGATGTAGCCCTAGCAGAGACTGGCGAGAATCACTTTCATGGAAAGGGCCTGCCAAGCTTCCAAAAAACTACGAGTTTCCTGAAATCTCAGCACACACTTTTCACC